>NW_012027437.1:11382-13101 GCF_000956235.1 Wasmannia auropunctata
TATTTGGACACCTTGGATGATCCTAATGCCGACAGTACTCCAACTTTCAAGCTTTATAACTCAAGATTTATTTCATAAAAAAATATTTTATTTATGTGTTTTGGAAAGTTCTCGAGGCATGCTATAGAACATGTAATAAAAAATTGGGGGTTCCATTTAAAAAATTCAAAGTGACCTTGTCCTGACCTTGACGACGCCACTCAGGGTCAAACCAATGTTATCATCTTATGTCCCCCTCGAAGTCCGAAACTTTTGTCTGAAAAATTTTTCTCTCCCGGGCTTGATTTTTGAGATATTCGACTGGATGGATTAAAATAGTCCACCCTGTATATATATATATATTCTAATTTTAACATAAAATTAATATAACGATTTATTAAAAAGTTTCAGGGCATTTGTGAATTTATTATGTTCATAATTTTGCATTGAAAAGGAACAAGAGTTACAAAAACTGTGCGCATATATGGATACTAATAGACATTACAAAAATCAATTTGAGGATTATTCCATTTCTGTCAGCCATAATATAATCAGGAATGATACAGTATAAAAAAGATTTTCATATACTATTTTATAATATAATAAATATCTAATATTTATTTAATAAATATCTAAAATCACTAATGATTAAATGTTTATAATATGTTTACAAATATTTGATAATATTTTACAGATAAAGATCTATTATTTTTCAGGTTCATGATGTATTTAAATCATTATTAACATTAAAAATTAAGAAATTTGTAGAAATATTAAAAAAAAATGAAAAAAAATGGCTCAGTGAGAATGACTATTCTATATACACAGGACAAGCAGGAATTGCATATGCATTATACTATTATGGGAAATATTATAATGATTCTGTATATACCAATGTAATTACGAAACTTTAACATGCTATCAATTTAAAATTTGATGTCATATTAATATGATAATTCGTCTACAGATGGCAACAGAAATGTTACAAAGATGTATTACAGAATTCAAAAGCAAACATAAAATTACATTTCTGACTGGAACTGTAGGTCCATTAGCAATGGTAGCAGTTATATTACACTTTCAACAAAAGAAAGAAGAAGCAGAACAATTAATTCTCAGGTAATTCTAATTTTGTACTTAAATTAAACTTTAATACTTAAATTTAAAAAATTTTTGAAAATACAAAACTATTTTTAATTATTTAATATTTTTATAATTAAAACTTCGCAGATATTTTGTATATATTGTTTAAATTATTTGCAAATAAATTACATTTGTTACATAACTTTTTGGTAGGTATTCAGAGTCAATTCTTATATTTAAGCAGAGAGAAGCATGAGAGCGGCCATCCCGGCGTTTTTCGCAACATCGGTAAAAATTTTAACCTCCCCGTACACTAGCGCCAATTACTTCCACTTTAGAGATGGAACTACGTATACAGGGTAGACCATTTTAATCCATCCAGTCGAATATCTCGAAAATCAAGCCCGGGAGAGAAAAATTTTTCAGACAAAAGTTTTCGGACTTCGAGGGGGAGTGGGGACATAAAATGATAACATTGGTTTGACCCTGAGTGTCAAGGTCAGGACAAGGTCAAAAAAAATATTTTTTTATGAAATAAATCTTGAGTTATGAAGGTTGAAAGTTGGAGTACTGTCGGCATTAGCATCATCTAAGGTGTCCAAACACTAGCTAAAGATGGCCAAGATCATTGGCCTTCATCAATGTCATGATCCTGAA
>NW_012027438.1:0-552 GCF_000956235.1 Wasmannia auropunctata
GAGATCATTGACTAAATAAATGCCCAATTTAGATGATTTACAGGGTTCAGAATAAAAATCAGTGAATGACTTAAATTTCTGTCCAATTAAAAAAGTACCTTCATTATTCGAAATAAAATTCTTAATAACTACTATAGTTCCATTAATTAAACAACAGTGTTACGTCCGGTGGACTCCACGATTTCTTCGTTTTGTGAACACGCGATAAGATAAATTCTTAAATATAATAACGGCCATCAATCGACAAAATACCTCGACTCAACGAAATTGACCGTTGTCGGTTTCTTTGAGAAGAATTCGGTTTTAGCAAATAGTATAGAACCGAACGTGAGAGATATTTATTACCAAAAACAAATAAGGTATCTCAGTACACAATTTACCCGCGAAGAAAAACCTAAGTTCGGAACGTTTTTTTTGTTGTAAAAGAAAAAGGCTAACAGATAAACTGTCAACAAGTATGTTTGGGCTGGATTCATAACAAAACCGAAAATTCCATAAAATAAAATAATAAACAGCCCACACATGCCGAGTCGTAAAATCCTATCAAACGAA
>NW_012027438.1:8231-8535 GCF_000956235.1 Wasmannia auropunctata
TCCTTGGAGAACTCGACCGAAAGACCGGACAACCAGGAGCCTGCTGACTCAGCGTCACCAGCCGCTCCTCCGGCTAACTCTCCTCCCCCATCTCCCGAGGACATTCCTTCTCGTCCTCCGTCTGCATCCTCCGACCTCACCTACCGAATTTTCCCAGATACACCTGCGCGAACTCCCTCACCGACATTTTTCTTTTCGTCAGTCTCCTATTCTCCAGTACCTCTTTCCCCGGAAGAGCCTCGCGCTCCCTCCCCCGCAACCTCCATTGAA
The DNA here is from genome assembly GCF_000956235.1 of Wasmannia auropunctata. Classification (NCBI taxonomy): domain Eukaryota; kingdom Metazoa; phylum Arthropoda; class Insecta; order Hymenoptera; family Formicidae; genus Wasmannia; species Wasmannia auropunctata. Next base: position 8,502 of record NW_012027438.1, read on the forward strand.
ACTATAGACTAGGAGAGGGACTTACGCCCTTCTT
>NW_012027439.1:0-422 GCF_000956235.1 Wasmannia auropunctata
TGCTTGAAATCTCTACTTTCCAAATCGATACTTAAGAAAACGATCCTACTGGTCGTTCATGGAATTACATGGATAAAAAAGGAGACTCGAATCTCAAAATTTTTTACGAAATTTGACAAGTTTCATGGCGCGAATAAAAAGTCGCATGCAAATGCAGTTTACTGCTTTCAAAAGAGTGAATTTTTACCTTCAATTTGCTTTTTTGTTGAGCGTTGTATGATTTTTTTTCACCGAGTTATTCAATATTGAAGCAAAAATGGTCCTTTTTGCTTCACCGAGTTATTCAACATTGAAGCAAAAAGGATCATTTTTGCTTCAATATTGCATAACTCGGTGAAAAAAAATCGTACAACGCTCAACAAAAAAGCAAATTGAAGGTAAAGATTCACTCTTTCGAAAGCAGTAAACTGCATTTGCATGCG
>NW_012027439.1:8165-8586 GCF_000956235.1 Wasmannia auropunctata
ATGATGTAAGTATTTTTATATTTAATTTAATCTGAATTAAAATATGGACTGTAAAATATACATCAAATACTAAATTTGTGAACACAACTTAGTTATTAAATTATTAAATTATTTTCAGATATTAGATTTTTCAACAAAATGTACTATCTGCAACAATATGTTACGTGGAAATGAAATATTGAAACATGAATGCTTTTCCAACGCTAAACATGTTTTTATTAATGAGACTGGAGATTTAGTTCCACAGTTTGGTAAGTTTTTTTGTATATTTTTATATATTATTTAGAAAAATTTTAAGGAGTAAAATATAGCTCCTTGAAAAAAAACTTGTGTCTAAATTAAATATAATTTTTTTAAGCAATAAAACCTAAATGGTATCCTTCATTGTACTTTAATACTTTTTAAAAAAAAGTAAAAAAAG
>NW_012027440.1:0-2088 GCF_000956235.1 Wasmannia auropunctata
TTTTATGTTACATTTGTAATATGTTATGAATAAAATTACGAAGTTAGTAAAAGCTTTAGTTAAGTGAAGAATTTCTTAATTAAGACCTATTGTAATTGTTTATATTTCAAAAATAGTATGTTATTATAACATTAAAATTAAAAAATGAATATTTAAAAATTGAAAACTAGATATGTAAAAAAATTATTTGTATTTAAACGTATTTATGCAAGGAAAGAACAATTTTGTTGAAAAGTCTAAAAATTTAGCTGAATACAGATCTGAAAATAATTTTTTATTGAATTATCAAAATAATTTGCTGGAATGCTAAACCTAATAAGCATTGCTATAAAACTGTTTTGATATTCTAGCAATCATTTAGACTTTCGTACAAAATTATTTTGATTATAGAGCAAAAATTATTTTCAGATCTGGATTTAGCAAAATTGTTCTTTCCGTGTGTATATTATATTAAAGAAATATAATAAATTTATAATTACCGAGATTTATAATTACAGCTTCAATCAATAATTTCCCATAAAGTATTGCGCATTGGCAAGAATTGGTTTATCGTGAAGGAGAGGCATAAAATACATATTAAAAATTCAGTAAAAAACAATAAAAATCCGTGACATTAAAGATTGGTTTTCTTCTTGAGAGCGTGAACGTCCGCAGGAAAATGCAAAATTACTTGGCGAGGAAAGAAGGGGCGGATCCAGTGACCAAAAGATCCGTTTGTCAGAATTAGAGAGAGCTGCTGGCCATGTTTGCGTTCTCTTTACCTCCCATAACTCGCGCACGCCTTCTCTCTCTCTCTCTCTCTCTCTCTCTCTCTCTCTCTCATAGTAGCTTTCGAGCTGCGTTCTCTCCTTCTCTCCCATAGCAACTATAGATCAACACTATAGTTCTTTCACTCTCCCTCCTATTGCATCAATAAAAATTTTTTAAATAAATTATTAATTAATTCCTATTAAACTAGACCTCCTACCATCGCAAATTAAGTTCAAACTTAAAATGATTAAAATTACTAAAAGAAAAAAATTAATAAAAGATTTTTAGGAATTAAGGAATAAAAAGAAAGGAGAGAACAATAATAGTAGGGAAAGAAAAGGGCCGCAATGGGAGGAAGAGCACTATATTGCTCTAGCTTTGATCTATACCTGTTATTCAGAGGAAAAAAGAAAATATTTCCTACCAGTGATACAAAGAGAGAGAGAGAGAGAACCAACATGATCTCTTATCCAGCAGATTCTCATCGTATCTCTGAAGGAGATCTATAAAATGACGTCGTAACTTCTGCGGATTTATTATTATATGTATTTGTATGCTACTGCGCAGTATAGTAGTGACCATCAAACATGGCAAATCCAGCAGAATACGTATCTTCTAATGTGATGCAAAAACGTACCGTATTGATGGTAGTAAATGAATTTGTCAAAAATCTGAAAAGTATATCTGGAACATGTATGGATGTCGGTTGTGGTCCCGGAGATATAACAAATAATATTCTTTTACCAACTCTCGACCCAAATGCTACAATTATTGGTAAGAAGTAACAAATTTTACGAATATAGCATGTAAATAACGTTGTAAATTGTTCCTCATTACAATGATCTTGTAGGTACGGATATTTCAGTAACAATGATTGAATATGCGAAGAAAGCGTACGGTGACAATAAACGACTCGAATTTGAAACGTTGGACATTCAAACTAAAAACTTGCCCGAAAAATATATTTCTAAGTTTAATCATATATTTTCATTTCATACCTTGCATTGGTGCAACGATATTAGGTAACAAAACTTTTTAAATAAATGTAAATTTTAAATCTTTTTATAATATTACAATTTTGAGTAATAATTTTAAAGATAACATGTGTATTACACTGTTTTAATAAAATAGTTTTATTAAATTTCCTTGTTGTTTGCAAAAGTATCGTAATAAAAAAATATTACATAAATTGTTGTTATTCTTGTTTTATAATATATAATAGAAAAGCGTTTGAGAATATGTACTGCATGCTTCAACCTGGTGGAACTATTTTCGTACTTTTTTCATTATCTCATGATTTATATGAAGTATTGAAGAATTTTAAACAAGATGTCCGTT
>NW_012027440.1:4289-4699 GCF_000956235.1 Wasmannia auropunctata
TAAGTAATTATTAATTATATCTAATAAGAGTGAAATTAATAAGTTATACATTATAAGTTTCTGATGATATAAGAGTCTAATGTTTCTAATTCAAAACTTTAATTTAGAATGATTAATATAGAATCGGATAAGTAATTATTAATTATATCTAATAAGAGTGAAATTAATAAGTTATACATTATAAGTTTCTGATGATACAAGAGTAATGTTTCCAATTCAAAACTTTTATTTAAAATAATTAACATAGAACCAGATAAGTAATTATTAAATATATCTAATAAGAGTGAAATTAATAAGTTATATGCATTATAAGTTTCTGATAATATAAAAGTCTAATATTTCTAATTCAAAACTTTAATTAAAAATGATTAACATAGAACCAGATAAGTAATTATTAATTATATCTAATA
>NW_012027440.1:4719-36299 GCF_000956235.1 Wasmannia auropunctata
GCCAGCCCGCTCAGAGATGTGTATAAGAGACAGATCTAATATTTCTAATTCAAAACTTTAATTAAAAATGATTAACATAGAACCAGATAAGTAATTATTAATTATATCTAATAAAAGTGAAATTAATAAGTTATACATTATAAGTTTCTGATGATATAAGATTCTAATGTTTCTGATAAGACTAGTGAAAGCTCTTCTTATCTGATTCTCTCTCTCCCTCTCCCTCCCTCTCTCTCTCTTTCTTTGCGTTCAAAAAGATAATATGTTTTAAATACCTTTATTTAACTCTGCTAAATACCAATTAGATCACAAAATCTTTTTGAAAAAATTGAATATGTGTAAAATATAAACTAATGCATTTATTTGATTTATTTGTGAAATTGAAATGATTATTAATTTCTGATTTAAAAAAAAGCATATTATATGCTGCAATTTTTCAAAAGTATCAAGTATATATTTTTACAACTAAAAATTTTATAAAAGAATACTGATATTCATTCAGAATTTTCAAATTTCTTTTAAAAAATTTGTAAAAAATTTCTTTATGGAATGAAATAAAATTTGATATAAGCGAGAATACGTGCAATATTATACAAACTGTATCCGACTTCATAAACTCAGTAACATTTGATTGCACTTTTCATATCGATTTAAGTAAATATATGATAGATAAAGATATACATGGTTTGCCCCAAAAATAATGAGACTAGTTTTTGTGCGTACGTGAGAAGGACCAGGAAGAAAAGGAAAATGGCGGTCGAGGCAGTTTGGTAGTGGACCCTAGATACACAACCTGACCCATTCTCAGTTGCCGAGTCTTTTTAGCAGTCGATATCGTCAGTAAAGTGCGTTATAATTTTTGTGTCTTGTCATGGACGAAAATTCAGCAGTCTTGAGCAGCGATCAAATTCTGCATGAAACTATGTATAAGGAAAATCTGATTCCAAAACGTTGGAGATGTTGAGAACAGCTTATGGAAATGCTGCTTTTTCTTCAGAATTTGATCGCGTAACGCTACTCAAAATGCAGCACAGTTTTGAGCAGCGTTCGATACTGTGCTGAATTTTCGCCCGTGACAAGACACAAAAATTACAAGAATTACGAGAGTCTAAAGAGACTCGGAGTCAATTGAGAAAGGTCAGACTGTATACCTGAGGTCATATCCCTCGCCAGGTCTGCCTCGGCTACTGTTTTCTTTTTTTGACCCTTCTCACGTGCGTACAAAAACTAGTCTCATTACTTTTGGGGACAAACCATGTATGTACTTTTAATAAAACAACGGATTATTTCGCTAAAAGGAAATGTGTTAAGTAACACTACAAGAAATAACTTAACGGAATACACTGCCTCATCATATTTAATGAATGTTTAACACACTTGCTGTTGCAGGAATTGCAACGCTGCATTCGAGCAATTAATATTGTTTTAAAATTTTTAAATTTTTACTTTTATTTTATTAACCTAAAAAAAAAACAGATTTTACCTTTTATCCTTATTTAAATCTATTACAAACGCTAAGATAAAAATTACTATTTGATTAAATTATTTTCAGATTACACCTCCGTTAGCTTCAAATTATATAGGGTACATTAGATCAATGTCTGACCTAATGAAATGTATCTTAAAATCTCTTATTTTCCAAAATTCTTGTAAATGCTTACTGTTATCCCACTATTCAAATTACCCCACTGTACCCTGTTCTAAGTTAATAACATTTACTTAAAATTATTTTCTGTTTTACGCTATATTTAAATTAATTTTCGTATGTCATAATATTATAACCGCAATATTGAAATGTTTTATGTAGATTTGTTCACTAAAATTTACCTGAATTTTTATGAAAGAGAATTATTTAACGGTTTCTAATTATTGCGACATTCAGTCAAAATAAAACACACATCTTTCAAATCGTTCGATATTAAATATTGTTGCGATTAATAAATGTCCTTTAATAATTGCGTTACGCAAAATTTTTTGGGTACTTAAAGTGATTGTAAAGTAATAATATTATATTATACAAAGTATAATATACACGCGGTTTTTTCGAGCATTTATCAATATCGATCGCTACTAGAACGTATCTCGTGCTCAGTAAATTGACGTGGGATCGCCAGTCGGTCGACGAAATCGTTCTAATCACATTTTTCCGCCCATTCCCTTAATTCCCCGTTGCTCGTTACACAAGAGAGTCAATTAAGACTAATTCATTGTTGACGCAACGACGATCGATAAGGAACGTGGCGTAATTTGAACATCGTGTTATGTTAACGCGACACTTCTCTTCCATCGCGTTGATAAAGACACGGGCATTGTTGATCCATTCGACACGCCTTCCATCGCTTTTTGATGAAAAGCGCGATCAATTTCGTAAATTGATCCCGGGAAAAGCGAGCGTCGATATTATAAATATAAACAACTTGACGGCAGAAAATCTAACTGATATCACGGGAAGACCAGCAATTTGAAGTAAATTTTCTCTCTTTAAGTTGTACCTAAAATAACGCTACTCAAATATTTCTTAATGATTTCGTAATAACGGTAAACCTGTTCTTTTTGGCTGAACTTCTTGGCGCCGTTCATCTTTTTTCTTTTTCTTTCATCCGACAGAGAAGAGAAAAGGAGAGAAAATGAATCGTGCAAGAAGTTCAGCTGTAAAAAAAAAAACAGGCCTATCGTTCACAGTTACTATGAAATCAACGTGAAAAACAGCGTATTTATAGATGCATTTATATGCACAGTTCAGAGCGCTCGTTAGCTTCAAATTGCTGTCTTTGCTAAAAACTACTCGGACAATTTGCAATGTTGCTGAAAGGAAAAAATTGCTCCTCCTGGCACAGAGAATCGCATCATACATTACGTATGCGCGAATTCTGGGATACCTTATGTACACCTTTATAAAGTTGTAAGCAATAAGATTACTAATAATACACTAAGAGAAAAATTTTGATATTTGTGTTTGTATTTTATATATAATGTATACAATATACTCTCGAAATTTTCTGGAGTGACTTTTCACTCTTTTGGAATACCTAAATCTCACTCCAAAAGAGTGAAAATACTGCCACTCAAGTGATCGAGTGGCAGTATTTTCAATCTTTTGAATTGAGATTCACTCCAGAAAATTTAGAGAGTAATTGTATATATGTACTACAATATACAGTTTTCTTAAATTGTATAAAATAATTGATAAAATAATTATGGTTAAGAGATAGATTTTTATAATTATTACTATTATGATGCTAATAATAATTATATTTATAGTTCTACTAAACCAATATATAGTTGGCATAGAAAATGGTACCAACTATACGATATAGTTAAATTATAGTAATTCTAACAATATTTTTTCTCTCAATGTAGAACACACTATAATGCATCTTCATGTTTAATATTAAAAGATTTACTAATTAGACACGGAAAGAACGATTTTGTTGAAAGGTCTAAAAATTTTCCTGAATACAGATTTGAAAATAATTTTTGTTCGATAATCAAAATAATTTATTGGAAAGTTAAAAATGATAGGCATTGCTATAAAACGTTTTGATATTTTAAGTAATTATTTTTGCTTTCCAACAAAATTATTTTGATTATTGAACAAAAATTATTTTCTTATCTAAATCAAAATTGTTCTTTCCGTGGACAATTAATTCAGCTGATGTCAACATGTATATAAAATGGCTTTAAACTCCACGGATTATTATTTCCATCGTTATCATGACAAAACGGGACAGAGATAACATAAAATAAAGAAAAAAAAGTTGCAATCTAAATATGGAATACATTTATATTTATGTATAAAATGGAACGAAGATAACATAACTTATGTAACTTATTGAAATTTAAAGAATTTGTGGTGAGTAATTTTCCAAACATTACTTGCCGTTACTACTATTCATTCTCTAATATTGTATAATTAAAGTGTTATTAAAGCGGAAATCATTACAAAATAACTATAATAATTTAAAAAAAGAGAAAATATATAATATATTATAATAGCGCATATTTTTTGTAATAATTTCTAATTAATTCAATTGAATATTTAGTGTTTCACTTGCCTTAAATTGATTGTTTAATTCGAATTGATTTTAGTTCGGATAATATTTTAACATTTAATTAAATTTACTGTTTTTTTTTTAAATTATCGTATGTAACACCGCATTTTTTTCTCGATTGATTTTTCACAATTTCCATATTTCAACCGCAAAATCCAGCAGTTAAACATACGCCCGCATAATGTAAACCCTCTTGTCTCGTGTAAATATGTGCGTAATAATTAAACCATGTATATATGCCGACAGTGATTTCTCCTCAGTATCATCTTTCATCGGACCTTTGCCCAGTGACATTAGGCTTAATTTACGGGAACAAACTGCGGACGTGCAAATCGATAAGTTAAATTATTCAGTCCCCTTCGCTACCATTTCTCCGAATTATCTATCGACTCCGGCGTACTCGCATCTCCTTCTTGCAATTTCTTTCATACGAGTGTCACAAAAGTAGCCATTTATCTCTGCATGATTTTACAATCTTATATTCGACGTGACTTCTCATAAACGCATTCGTGACCTTCATAGATCGTGTTGTATTCTAGCGCACTTTGAAACGAAACCTTCGAATTGTCTGCGGGGCTCGAGATTTTCTTATCTGCTTGAATTATTTGAGATCTAACGTATCGAGCTGCTTATTGTGTGCGGGTGTGTGTGTGTGTGTGTGTGTGTGTGCGTGTGCTCTTCCGATCTGTGTGTGTGTCAAGAAGTCATGCTTTTATTTTCTGTTATAGCTTGGTCATGGCTAGAAATACATATACTACCGATATTGAACGTCAAACGAAAAATATTTAATATTAAACAAAGCATGAAGAAATTACTATCGTATAGCGACATACATTGTCATTATATATTATGTACATACAGTGGCTCACAAAACTGATCAAATGTACTATGCAATAATTATAATTTCTATCTAAGTTATTCGAAGACGGCAATCTTTCAAAAAACGGTCTTTCAATATCAATTTACAAACAACCAAATATTTATGATCTTACTACAGATATCTTCATTGACAAAGAACTTTCAAAAGAAATTTATAACAATTTGATCAGTTTCCATTGATCACTAAATAATATATATAAATATATAAATATTTTTGCAATTTTTTAACTGGAAATTTCTCAGCACCGCGACGTAGAGCAATTTGGTAAAGTCATTGTGTAATCAGCACGCAAAAAACTGGAAATAATTATCTTCGTACTTGTGCATTTTTTTCGTTAAACTGCGTGTAATCATGCAGTGTTATCCCGCAAATTATTATTACAACTATAGTATCAATATATCAATATGTAGGGAGTTTCCTATAGTAATTCAAACATTTTTCTTCGTTATTTTTAATGATATGATAGAATATCAAAGAAAAAAATTATTTGTTTTAAAAGGGTAATTATTATAAATAAACAGCATTTTTTCATGCTTATTATTTTAAATAGAGACTTCAGGAGTACCTCCAATTTTTAAGTAAAATTGATATAATCTTCTTTTACATAATTATATAATTCCATTAGTCGTTCTGCATATAAATATATTAAAATAGAATTATTAAAAAAATTAATAGTTCACGAGATATTTTATATTTTCATGTTACAAAGTAGAATAAGTATAAAATCTCGTTAACTCTCGTTGATTTTGTGTTCTTTAATACTTTTATAAGCAAAAAATAACTAAAGCAATCACATATTATGTAAAAAAATCATATAAATCCATTTAATAAAATAAAATCTTGAAATCTGGTAAAATAATAATTGAAAAAATAATAACGAAAAAATGCCTGTATATCTAATATCTGCTCCTTCGAAACAATTTTTTCTTTTGGCATTTTGTTGTATTATTAAAAACAACAAAGAGATATATTGCATTATCTCGATACAAAATCGTAGTAGCCGCGGTGTCTACAAAAGACAGTAATTCCAGGACCTTGCTTACTCCGCGCATATACATACACGTGAATTCACGGCTTCTTTTTCCGTGTAGCGATTGTAAAACGGCTCCATCATTTGGCGTTGTTACCGTGATTACCGGGACGCCGCTAATGGCCGAGGTGACTCGCCGGTGAGTCCCGATTCCCGCGACTCATGCGGTGACACGAGATACACCACACGCGCAGCATAGCGTGGTATATAGGCACTGATAAGAGTACAAACCACCGATTACGCAACAGACGGAGAAACACACGACGCGACGAAGCGTCTGAGGTCGCGGATCGGTTTAGGGTGACCGGGGGCGCCCTTGATCTTCAAGGACACGTTCTCCTTTCCGAGAGACGTATCCTCGAGAATTCCTAGGGTCCGTTTTAGAATTCAGTACGTGTCGAATCCCCATGACGTCGAGATTCGGCGATGCAATTTAATTTCGCAACATATAACTTTCCGCAGAGACGGGCTCCGCATGAAATTAAAAATCCCGGAAGCAAAGTTAAACGTGTGCTTCGCAAACGCAAAATTCACAACTCCGTAAGCTGAACATAATGGTTCGAGATTTTTCGGCTCCGATTTTTTACAAGAAATAACGCTATGTAATTAGTAGGCGCTATTTTAAGATACCTTATATATATGTATCTTAAAATAGCGCCTACTAATTATATAGCGTTATTTCTTGTAAAAAACCGAACCAAAAAAAAACAAACTATTTTTCTCTCAATGTTCAATGAAATGATTATTACTCCAGTACTTAATTATTGAAAAATGCTCCATTGAGCATTGCAAAAAAAAAGATTCAGAATTTTTCAACTCAATTCTATATGACTAATGTAATTTTAAGAATCATCATCCCTATTTAAGAATTTTTTTTTCTACTATATTCATAATTAGCAGTAATTACTGATGTAAGTACATAAATAACATGTAAATAATATATTGATATTTTATATGTATTAATGGTATTCATTACACATAAAATATTGTATATATATTAATATATTGTATTAAAAAATTTTATACAATATATGTATATATATAATATAATAATATATTAATATTTATGTTTATTAATATATTATTCATATACTGACATAATTATTACTTATATATATTTGCAACATAATAAATCACGCTATCATACTCAATATATGTTGCATTTATTTTATGTTACGAACGAAGATTATGAATAACTGAAAATCAAGAGGCAACTCTAAGCTCTAAAGCTAATAAAGAAGCAGAGAAATGTTGTCAGTGATGTATTACACACTCGTTCGCAAAAAGGTCAAAGGCTCAGTTCGTACGTTAGGTAAACACGCCGATTTCTTTCAAGATAGCGTCACGTACGTCACGGTTCCTCTCGCCGTTGTTGCGGACAAAGCTAGACGCATCGAAAAGTGTGCACGCGCCCGGCCTTTACATAACCCGAATCCGAGCCGCGCGGTTTATCAGCGGTTGATCAGCGTGGCCTTAATTTCTCGCGTTTTCGCACAAAAACTCACCTAGGTTAAGAAACACTTGCTGCCCTCGGACAAGGGTGTCCACGTAGACTATCAGGATTCCATAATGCGTCCCGGTCCGTTAAACGCGCGTGATGAATTGATGATCCCGATGACGACGACGACGACGACGACGACGACGACGACAGGCAAAACGACGTCCACTCCGGTCGAAAGTAGTTGCCCGACTGCATGCCGCACGGCTGCGCTGCGACGGCGCCGACTCCGAGGTCTCACTCTCCGAGTACTCCGACAGCTGTGTGCATGAGCATCATGTCCCATTGGTTAACGGTTAACCCCGACGCGTGACGTGGGACCAGCTCTGCGTACGATTTACGAAACACGAGACGCGCCGTTTTCGTCCGATGGTCCTATAAAAAGTGTAGAGCAGAGACCTCGAAGAGTTTGGGCACCACCGCCATTTTCAGGCTGGCTATATGGTGCGCTTTTCAAAAAGGTCGACTCGCAACAATATTTGTTTTATACAAGTTTTATACTTTGTATGTATGAAACAATCTTCATCCGCGCTCAGGATGAAAGAACAGTACTGTGCTTTTATGAATGAGTTTCCAGATGATTTAATACGAGAGAAAACTTTGTATAAAAAAATAGCAAAATTGTTAAAAATTTTCGAAAATTTCTTCGTATGAAATGGTTGCACGAGTTTCTAATCTCGTCTATGTCTATGTACTTTAATTCTGGAAAGGAATAATCAAATTAATAAGAAAAAGCAATATACATACGAAAGCCTGCAAAAATTATTTTTGTTTAATCGGTAAAGAAATAACGCCATGGAATTTGATCTCCATGCAGTTTAGCATTCTTCTTCATACGTCTCTCTTACCAAGAACTTTAATTGTCGATGATTGGTGACGTCAGAAGGGAATGAACTCGGACATTTTTAAGATTTCGATGGGAAATACGTAAAAATCATTGTTAGACTTTGTAAATCGTCGAAAAAGACTTGACAGCCGCAAGGACGCGTCACGTTCTACTCAAAGTCGGCATTGCGCATACAAAAAGCGACCTGTATTTAAAAAAGAAAAAACAGTTTATTTCTGTACCGTATTTTTCCAAAAAACAACGTTATATGTATACTGATGCATTGTAAAAAAATATTATCCTAACAATTTTTGTCTAAACGTAACTATACTTCCTGCTCGCAAGCGCATCATTCGCACCTCGGCGTATCTACCTATCTACCCTTTTCTTTATATGTACATCTACTTTCATCTTAATTTGCTAACTTATTACCTAATTGTGTCTACAATTGTTCCTCGCCCTGGACGCATTTTTTTGTATATCTAAACTTAATGTAACGTAACGTCATTCGATAAGCTAACATTGTTTCCTCCGAGTGGCACTTAATAATTATCGTGTTATCTCGTTATTGTATTTGGATAAATTTCGTTTTTTTTTTTACGCAAAGATAACTATACTACTACTCTCTCGTCCAGTCTATAATTACATGGAATCCTCGCGAAAGTTTCCGTTCCGCTCATCTCAGCACGAAATCATCGACGATCTCGTTTTCAACGGTCTTTCGATCTGTCGGCCGTCAAACTACTCGGCTTGTAGGATCAGGATCATCCAAGAGATCCACAAATTTCCTCAGCTACTTAAACATTCGGATTGTCATTATCGCCTTTCTGCTGCGAGATCCACAAATATTCGGATCGCTGTTCTTTCGATATTCCCCCGATATATTTGGGATCCCCTTCATACAGGTCTTTCGATCTCTAATCGTTGCTAAACCTCTGTCATTTCAATTATTTTAATCAATCCCTCCTGATCGGACTGACGATCGTGACCGCTGAAAAGAAATACGGGAACTCTCGCAATGATTCGATGTTACAATTAGTCTATATGAAACCGACATTATCTGTGTAACAATCTAATATTACAAAAAGGAATCTTATAGTACAACACACCGAGTATACGCGCGCATCGATTCATCAGTTAACACACTAGTCAGTTTAACTCTATAAAAAATATAGTCTTTGTATAGTCGTCTTTCTCTACTAGGCAAAATAGTCTTCATGTACAAAGTAGCTTGAATATAATTGACTCTGTGCTCTTTCGAACGTTCTCTAACCGATCGAAGCAATGCGAGAAATCACAAATCCCGCTGAATTTCTCGGATGGAAGCAGTCAATCAATCCATTTCTCACATTTCCTTTCCGATTCTATAAAACTTCCGGCCGAATTAATCGTGATTTACTTATACGGCCTCCGATCCTGTCGAGTTTTTAACAAGTTGGCAGAGATAATAGTTGCTTATGTTCAATTCTCGCATTCGTATCAAGGTAACAAAAACCCGTAGCTTCGGAATTAGGAATCGAAACAAAATACAAAATAAGTTCAGAAAGTACTCTTTATGGAATGTCTTCGATTCCTAATTGAAGCCACGGGTTTGACCAAAAAAGAAAAATGGAGATTGGCAAGATTGCAAACTTCTCAAGATACAGGATCTTTGTGTTTTTCGTCTTGAACAAGGAAATAAATGTGAGAAAAACAGCTTCGCCAGATACGTGAAGTGCCTGTAAATGAAATAGTGAAAAGAAATAATCACGATGTAATTTATTTAATCGTCATTTGTTATTCGTTCCTGTACTCCTTGAAATTAACATATTTTCGATATTACGTCACAACTGAAACAATTAAGCTTTAAGCAAGTCGTTATAAGATTTATTCGGAACAATCTCACCTCGAACAACATTTTCTTCGATAAACGCGCCTAAATCCGCATACCGTTGTTACTAGGATTTTAACAACTATCGTTCGGAGACTAACGAACGCTCGTGGTCGCACTGCTTCGAACGGATCCGCGAGGAACTCTCCGCTTCAACAGATCTTGGGAAGCGATAGGAATAAACACTGCGGTCAGTCAGAGGACTAGCTTTTTGCAGGTTTCTCATCTCTGCTACAACGAAATCAAAGACATTAAATTGCACCACTCAATCGAATCACCCCCGTGCTCCGTTCAGCACTTTTTTTTTTCTTTCCTTAGCAATGAACGCAGCGCGGGACTTCTGGATCGAATTTGATTCACTTGACAAAGTCAGAGCAAAATATCTTTCAAGCAGTCTTTGCGGATTAACGAGGAGGAGGAACTGCGATTTTTAAAATCTCAGTCCCAGTATTATTGTTGGAAATGACACGGCAGATCGATGATACACACTCCGATTAATTGACTTTAATATATGTATGGCATATTTGATGATGGGATGCCTTCTCGCGAAGTCTTTCGCTTATGTTGCGCGATTGGTCCTCTCTCTCTCTCTCTCTCTCTCTCTCTCTCTCTCTTTCGTATATGATAAAAAAAGAAAGAAAAAAAATCGCCTAGCAAAATTCTATACGTCTGTATAAAAGTTGGACGAAGGAAGAGGAAAAATCATGCATGATCGCAGCTTCCATTCGCCCGTTTCTCTCTTTCTCTCTTTTTCTCTCTTTCGCAAAGCAGCACTATTAGAAAATAAATACAATATGTCGCACTCCTCAAAAGTTAATTTATAGTGCCACGAGAGGCACGACACTCGCTATTTCTCTTGTTCCTCTCATTTTTCCTTGGCACAAGCGATTTTATCGGGCTTGAGAATTCTTCAGCATCAGCTTGATCTTCTCATACGCGTACAGCAAATTGTCCGCCAATCCCTTACAGCAACCACTTTCCTGAATGGTCTGGAATCTATAAGTCTTGAAGTTCTTGTCAAGATCGATATAAGTGACTGCTGCCATCAACGGGCACATAATGATCTTCGCGTGATCCAGGAAATTGATCTGAAAAGTAAATAGATAATTTTATTTATTTTTGAGTAAGAGCAATATACAGATAATGTATATGATACGTAATAAGAGTACAAGAGTAATAAGATAACAATACTTTCAACAACGTAATAATAATAACAATGTTACTAAATACGAATTATGGTTTTCTTATTGCCCAGTGTATTAAAACCGATAAAAATACATAAATAAAAATAATTATAGAAATAGAATAAATGAATGTGATTGTGCAAAGAAAGTATAAGAAATAATAAGAAAGTATTATAAGTATAATATAGAAATAATAAGAAAGTATAATAAGTATAATATAGAAAGTATAAGTCGATGCAGTGTTACAAAATAAAAAAAAATTATTCAAAAATTTAGAAAAAAGCGAAAAATAAATTAAAATAATTGTCAAATATGAATGCACTAGATAATAATATGTAGAAGGTAATAACAGCTATGAAGAGGATGACGCATGAAAGCGATCTTTTAACCGGTTTAGTAATCTTGAGTTAAATCTCAACCTTCATCACAAATATATTATAAGAGGCTAATCAAAAGAGTAAAAATTTAAGGCTCCTGCTTAGTCACCGTGGTCATATTGGAATCGTGATGTCATAAACGAGAAATGACATGAAAGTTTGCGTGCCATTTTAAATGCAGAAAATTTGAATGAAATAACAAAATGGTGTCGCTTTAAAAAACTTGTAAAAATAAACGAAAACTATTCTTTTCCCCCCTGACAGTCGCCACCGTCAACGCGGAGTTCGTGGCTGACTAGGCAGGAGCCTTAAGATAAAAGTATATGAGATTGTCGTATTATAAGATAGTAATTCATTTCGGGGAAAAATAAGCAATAAAATATGCGCGCGGATATATTTAATTTTATAGAGATAGTCGATAAATTAACACTTACTTGCACTGTGCCATTAGTCAGTTGCATTACCACGGCTGTTTGAGTTCTGAACCACTGGTGTATGTAGGGTATTCTAGAGAGAGAGTCACTTTGTTTCACTGCGATGGAGCCACCCGCCTTCATCAGGTGCTCGTTCATGTATTTCAAAAAGAAGTTCATCAGTTTCATTTTCTTCTCGAGATTGGTTGGATATTCCTTGACCGTGTAGTACAATTCATCGCCCTCGCGGTTGATGTAGTGAATGTTGTAGCCATTCGCCATCATGATCAACCGCGTGCCGTCGTTGTACATCACGCCGACGCTATCGTCGGACAATTGGTATCCAAAACCGTATTTATCTGAATAGTCGACCCACTTACTGATCCAAATCACAGGTTGCGCTGCCGGATCGGTCAGTTCATCTGCAAATTTTCAAAGATTTTTAAAGATAACTGTACTGCATTATAAAATGACACTAAATATAGCAATTATATTTATTTCCCAGTTATTTGCATTTTGATTAAGAAATATATTTATAGAAAAAATTTTTTCTATAAATATATTTCTTAATCAAAATGCAAATTACTAGGGCAGAATTACTACCCACATATATATATATAAAGAAGTTTTTTCTTAACATACCTGCTGAGGAAGCTGTCTCCCGAGCAGGCTTAGTATTCAATACAATAGCTATCTGCTCTTTCAATGTTTGAAGCATTTTCCTGATATCGAGGTTTACTCTCTGCGGCTCAACAATTTCGTTTGGTTTGGTTTTACGTGATGGACTATTCGGCACTCGGCAAGCAAGAATGTCCTGTTCTGAGTAACCGTTAAGATTCATCTCGCCGAGCGGTTTGCGATTGCAGTGCGATTCAAGCATGTCCAAACGTGGTGCCATTGTCAGACATGAGAGCGGCAAACTCGTCGGCATGTATCCTGCAATTATTAAATAATAAAAAAATTATTTAACGTTGGGTTTATTAAAATCTTATTAATATAATAAAAATCTTCTTAAAATTCCCCGATTTTCCAGATATTTTTATTCAAAATTCCATTAAAAAATACTTTTACTTTAAAATAAATCGGAGTACAAGCAATGCAAATAATTTAAAATTAGTAGGAAACAGGGATTCCACAAAACTATATCATTTTTGATTGGGAACTTAGAATACTACAGGAAAAACTCACTACAATGTAATATCAATGAGATATTTTTTCTAAGTATTGTCTTTCATTATCACTCTAATAATTCTTATAAAAATTCGCGAGACACATGAAAATATATGTGAATATACGCGGAAGGGTATGTCATTCTTATTGCTAATCAATTGTTAACGTTTTACATTATCAAGAAAAAATTGAAGTAGCAATGTTTTCGGAGAAAAATATAAATTTAAAAATAAAATTCCAAAAATTTCCCTGAAAAAACCTATAAAATTCCAAGAAAATTCTTGATTTTTTGAGAATTAAAAAAAAATTCCAGCTTTTCCAAGTTTTTCCAGATTGTAAACATATTGTTATATACATAGTAATCTCGTTTTATATATAAACATCTTCATTAACAAAGAAAAAAAAAGAAAAATTACAAATTAATAAATTATTTACTGCAATTTATTTTAATAGAAAAGAACAAGTGCTGGAAATCAGTAATCAATGAAATTGTTAGACGAGATCAAATCAACTTAAATTTCTCTTGTCTATAATTTGAATGAATTTAAACTAACGATAAATAATGAAAAAATTAACATTGCAATAAATCAAATAATTAATATTACCACACAAATTATAAAAAAAGCTATTAGATAATTGATAACAATATGAGAAAGAAATAAATTGAATTTTACTTTTTTCGAGATGTTAATGTATCTTACCAGAAGTGAAGAAGATGTCTTTCATTAGTTTGGCAACTGTCGGACGTTTTGAAGGATTTAATTGCAACATATTTGCTACCATATTCATAGCAGGTTTACTAATGTGTACCGGCGTCTTATACTGCACTTGTTTGATTCTGGAATACGTCTCCTTCAGGCTCGATGTCTCAAAAGGCGGCTTGCCCACAAGTAGAGTATACATTATACAACCGATACTCCATATATCAGCCTCATAAGAGTGCCCGATCTTCGTGAGCACTTCCGGCGCGATGTAATTTGGAGTACCGCAGACAGTTCTGTTGAAAAATTCATCAATCAGACAAATCATCGTATAGCAAAATTTTGTGTAATTAATATAAATTTTTTTTTTGACAGAATTCAAAAATTTTAAAGAAGAGTATAATTTACGTTAATTTTAAAAAAATTTAATCAAATAAATAATAATATTTGAACTTTAAGAATAAAGGAAATTGAATCTCTAGATTTAGCATTAATATAATTATTTATAGCAACGAACAATAAAGAAGATGATCATATTTAACATGACATCAATATTTGAGTAACAATTACTTTTTTCGTTCACCGTCGTGCTCCAATCTGGTTGCCAATCCGAAATCACCGATTTTGACTTGCAAATCGTCATTCAGAAATAGATTGCCTAACTTTAAATCTCTGTGAATTATTCTATGCTGATGCAGGTAGTAAACCCCATCCAAGATTTGCTTCATGAAGTACCGTGTCTCGCATTCCGACAGCGCTTTCCTGCGCTTGTGCAACTCCATCATCGACTAGATTGTTAAACAAATGTATAATTGTCATAATCGGTAATCTGTATTCGCGAAGTAGTAGGTATCGCTGCAAATGCTTACCCTTTTGCGACAGAGTTCCAAGATGATGTAAATATTATTGCTATCGTCGAAGAAGCCGTGAAAGCCAACGATGTGTCTGTGATTCAAGCTCTGATGAATCGCAATCTCCTGTGTCATTTTCTCTCTCTGATTGCTTTTCGTCATCAGTGACTTCGGCACGATTTTTCCGGCGAACACATGGTGCGACTTTGATTCTGTGATCTCGTAACATTTTGCAAAACCACCCTATAATACATAAGATACCATATAATATGACATAAGAGCTGATAAAATAAAGACACCGTAATAAAAAAAAACCGATATATATAATTATAAAAACTTCTTTAAAAATGTAATTTTTTTACAAGTAAATTGCATTGTAATACTGTTACTCTTCTTAGTAAGCAATATTTTTAATGTTTAAAGAAACCATAATTTGAAGGAATTCACAAGTTTCAAAATTTTATTTGTAATTTTACATGCCATATATTTTGATATACATGTATATTTTAATACATATTTTACATATGTATATATTTTGATTTTGCAAATGGTTCCCTTATTATACGGCATATAAAATTATAAATTTTTGCTTATAAATTTCAACACAAATTCTTGATTTTTCAAAATAGATTTAATATTTAAAAGATAAAATAAAATATAAAAATAAAAACTTTTAATATACTTTTATACATGAGATATCATTGGCTTCATTGACACTATTTTTTTCAATGTTTTCCTTTTTCATTTATGTATGTATGAATTAATAGATTTGTGTGTGTATATTCTTTAATATGTTCAATTACAATAATACATCAACAACACAGCTTTCACAAAAAATGAAAAAGCTCCACATGCACAGTTAAACAAATTTAACCTTGCTTGATAAGAGAGAAGAGAGACATTTGTGCAAACCTCTCTTTCATAAAACTGCCTCAGAAATTCTCCAATGTCGATTTCTACCAAAATAAATTAACTTTAATCTTGGATTAATTTACTTTTTATCTTCTTTTTAATGCTAAGAATTAGAAAAATAATGAAGCTAAACTGAAATCAAAAGTAAGCTACATGGATAGAAATTAGAATTAGATGGAAGATATTTATAACCTAGCAAGATAACAGAATTGAGCAATTTTCTCTGCCATAAAACCTCCATAAAAATTCCTTGATATTCAATTCCATCAACGTAGATTAAAGTAGCGATCTTGACTTAATTCACCTGTTCTTCATCACTTTCTGATTATTTTGTTTATTGCGTAGAAAAAGATAAAAAGTAGACAAGTCGAATCGAGATTAATCTACATTGATGGAAATGGACATAAATCAAATTTCCAGTATATTTCCATTCCACGTGACTCCTGAATTCCTCCAAAGAGAAGCTGAAACGTAATCTTTCGACAATGTCGCGAGCAGTCCGCGAGCCTCTCTCTCGCGATCGCGGAACCATAACGACGTCCCCTCACCACCTTAATCCGCCTGTCCTCGGCACGAGTGTGCAACAAGTGTCGTGTCGGGCGCCGAGGGACCGCGTCGTCCACCATGTGTATAAATACACACGTAACCCGCGCGCGAGAGGAATGTAATGTGCGAACGTGACTGCGCAAGGTCAGGGCGAAGAAGGCGAGGCTGAAGGACGCGCGCGAGCGGGTTTCTCCGCGCTTTTCTCACCTTCCCGAAGAACCGGCCCTTCAAATAACTCTTGCCGGTGTTCGCGTCATATATGATGCTCGGTATAGTGTTCTCCTCCTCGTTCGACATCGTGGAATGGCAGTGGCAATGGCAGTGGCACGCGGATCCGCTGTCGCTCGAGGACGCACCGCCGTCGTACGTTGCGGATGTCACGGAGAATGTCGCAGCAGCGCTGCCGGACAGCTCGTCGTCGTCGTCGTCGTCGTCGTCGCTGCTCGTCGAGCCCGACGTCCGCCGTCGCGTAGGCCGACCTGCGATTTCACTCCGCAACGTCACGGTTACCGGCCGGCTTCGCGCGTAAATACGCACTCGGGTGAAACAAACTGATATACGCACCGCTGCTACGGTTACCCCAGCGACCGCTCCCCCAGGGGTCCGGTCGTTCTCCCGCGCGTCCGCGAGAAAGGGAGAGAGCCCGTGTGTGAGTGAGGATGCAAACGGAAAGAGGAAAAGACGTGTGCGAAACGGCCCGTGAGCGCGCTAGTCACGCTACCGTACCGCAGGACACCCGCGGAACTCGCTGCTCGCTGCACTTCTGGTTCTCTGTTCAAACCGCCGCCTGGCACCACAACGTCGGCGGAGGACGTGCAACGGCTCGCCGGTTTAAATGACGCATCGCCGGCCAATCGTCGCGCGCGCCGGGCGGATCACGTGGCCCAGGCGGGAGTTGGCGCGGTTGGCGCGCCGGGCGCCGCGCGCGCCATCCCGCGGCCATCGATCTCGCTAACTCTCAATCGCTCTCGTCCGCGATTATCTGCCGAGGTTTTAAAAGAGGGAGCGTCCGTTTGACCGCAGGCCGGCCCTGTTACTTATTTTTTTAGTTGTCGAGATTCTTGCACTGTTCGTCTTTTCTCCTTTCTTTCTACAACGTGGAGGAGTAAGAGAGGAAAGATGTAACCGTGCAAGAAGTTCAGCTGAAAAGTTCACCACACCTTCATATATGCTGCGATTGATCACTCGCGATCAGTGCTTTAGGAGCTTTTCCACAAAATTAATCAGAAAATTTTACATTAAATTGACCAATTATCGACGTGGACGATCTCTAATTTCAAACTTAATCCGCGTTCTTGCTGATCGATTGCCCAGTGGAAAATTCCGATTCTCAACCAATTTTTTAATAGGAGTTTCACATCAAGAGCGAAAAAGGAAACTGAAAAAAGGAGCTGGAAATTGTGGTAAAATATTTAATTTTTTAAAAACTTTTTGAAGAATTTTTCAATTTATATCGTACATGTTTTATATAACTTGTTGGAAAATTTTTTAATTATTTTATATGAATTAATTGGAGTACTTCAGAAAAATGCTATATGAAAATCTGTACATTATTCTTCTCGAATTCTTTATACGTAAATTCTGAATTATTTAAAGATTTTTCATTATACATAATTTTCAAAGAATTAAGACTTATGGAATCTGGATGAAGTCCAAAAGGTATGCCGGTATATTTTTTCAGAAATTTGTAAATTTAAAAATTTTCCTGAAAATAATATGTAATTTGCAATTTTTAATTGCTGCTCACGTTTCTCGGTGTGCCATTTGTATTCCTAAGCCCATACAGACAAAGGTTATACCCATCGGTCGGTGATGTTGCACAACTTGTTGGATGACCCCGCAAATTGGCAGCGGGAAAGGAGTATAAACGCGTGATGCGAATTTGACTCACGTGGTCCTGCAAATCGATGCTCCTTTTTCCGTTCAACGCTGCGAGCGAATTGGAGGGACAAATTCTCTCCGGACGGACAATTGTGCGCGTGCGTGAGTTACGTCATTGAGACGTGAGCACCTCAGCCTTGTGCCAATAACATTTATGTAGGCACCGTCACTCTCGGGACCCCCCATATAAATTGTCAAATGTTCCTTTACGCTGTCGCGAAGTTATTCTCCATTTTGTACAGCTGTACGAAATAAAATTTGCCTCTAGTTCGAGAGAATAAGAGAAAATGAGGAAGACAAGACGAGCGCGTATTACAAAATACCCGAACTTCACGTATCTCGAATTCTTTCCCGTGGGGGGGGGCCCAACGACTCCCTCTCTGGCGAAACGTGTGTGCGCGTCCCTGGGACGAGCAGCAGCGTCTGCTAGTGCCGCCGCGCACGCGCGAGCGGCGAGGGTTGGAGGGGTGAGGGGACTGCTCTCCCTGCTTCCGCTACGGGCAGACGTCCATTTTGCTCGCTTGTGTGTGGAGCGTCTCTGATTTATGAGCCGCTTTTGTAGCCGCCCGCTCATCGTGAGTAAATGCCAGTCTCTGCTAAATCGCGCCGTTCCGCGACTCCGCGCGGACCCTTCGCTCGCCGGGTTCGCTTCGATCGAATCGCGTCGCGACTCGCCGGGGACGCGTCCGCACCTCGCCGGAACATTTTTTCTCCGCCGAACTGCCTGAGGTGTAGCGTCGGTAGCGGTGAGCCGTCGTCGCTTTTTCTCGCTAATGTCTCACCGAACTTGAATTAAAAAAGGGGGGGGGGAGGGTGAGCGAGAAGATTCACGCGTGCCGGTAAATCGGCTGTATGCAGAGCGAGGGAGAGGGAGTTGCGATTGTTTTTACAGTTTATTCGGTGTCCGCGGAGGCATAACTAACGTGTCGGCGCAGAGTATCTTTTGTTGAAAGAATTTTCGGAGGAAAGTCAGTCGCTGAATCGCTCTGCCGGATCAAATAAGTGCGCCGATCCATCGGATTCGATGGATTCAACGATTCAGTTCAACGACGGCTCGAGAATAATTGACCCTGCGATTTTTGCATTTCCAAATTCTATGAAATTTTTCTACGTCCTTCAAAAACCTTGAGCTTCAACTTTGTAGATCAATGCTGTCCAAGATTTATAATTCTGGGCATCTACACGTGCCGTCAGCCTGTTGTGTTTTCTTTATCTTCATTGAGGAAAAAAAAGATAATAAAGCCTGTGAACGCCAATATACGTCGAGTCAATGTGCCTAGAATTACAAATCTTGGGCATCTATTATTATAGAGCCTTGTGTTATCATTGCACTTTGAAATTCTTACATTTATACTTGTAGATTTATATGAGTTGAAATATGTTACAGGAAGCTTAAACAATGGACGGAGCACCAGGAGGTAGAGGTGGATTTCGAGGCCGCGGGGGCCCTGGTGGATTAATGAGGGGACGCGGCGGTTTCGGAGATAGAGGAAGGTAAAGAACTTACTGGACCGAGCACTCTATAAGAGAGAAACTTGCATTAATGGTCTTATGAACATTTACTCCAGAAAACATTTTCTTTAAAGCTGCATTTCATTCTTTTAAGAATTTATCTCTCATAAAATCCTTGCAATTAATGGTCTTATGAACATTTACTCCAGAAAACATTTTCTTTAAAGCTGCATTTCATTCTTTTAAGAATTTATCTCTCATAAAATCCTTGCAAAAAGTAAATTGAAATTGGAAAGATATGTTAATATTTTATTACTTGAAATAAACTATATATACATACTTATATATGCGAAAGTTACGTGAATAACATATTTTTATTTAGCAACACTTATAGTTTTATTGTTATAATATGATTAAACAAATATTGACAAAAATCTCAATTTTTTACATAAATATATTTTAAATATTTAAGATGGTTTATATTAAGTTTTGCGACGCAAAGATTAGCTTTGTAAACAAAATTTATTTATTTGCTTATTTGCAAAATAATTAATCTCTGTATCACAATGAAGTTTTGTATAAATTATCTTGAAAACTTAAAATACTTATATAAAAATGATTAAATTTTGTCATTACTTCTTAATTATATTTCTAATATTCTACAATTTTTCATTATTTTTTCATTATTTTGAAAATGTACATAATATTTATTCTTAATTACTTACAAAAGGCAATATGGCATAATGAGAAAACGAAGAATTCAATAAAGTTATGTACATACAGAGGTGCTTGTGAATGTAATGAATTATCATATGAAAGAAAGAGACTGTCTTGTTTGACCACGTTGCGATTGACCACAGCCACTCAGAGTCGCTGGTGCCTACAGATTTCCCACTGTTCAAGCGCAGTGAGTGGCTGGTGGTCAATCGCAATGTGGTCAATCGGGTGCCATCCGAAGGAAATAACAGAAATCATATGAAATTTTGTGTTGTTTTGTAACAGAGGTGGCCCTCTACGAGGCGGCAACATGATGCGCGGTGGACGAGGCAATGGACCTGGCGGTGGCATGCGAGGAGGCCCACCTATGAGAGGCAGGGGTGGCCCTCCTGGTAGAGGCGGACGAGGAGGACACGGTGGACATTTTCCAGGGTAAGCGTTACATTAATACACTTTATATTTTGTATTTTGGTAGAATTAATCATATTTTGTGAGATATTCAGTTTCACCATTAATTTATAAACTGTGCATTAATTTATTTTTTTCCAATAATAAAGAATATTAATATAATTAATAAATTTTATATACTGTTAACTGTATTATTATTTTTATTATTTTATACTATTTACTAATTTATATACTCGCGCGCAATCACGAAATGTGGCTTCAAGAATTGATTAATTAAAAATTTTATAATTCTTTTTATATTTTTAATAATAAAGTTTATAAACTGAAGCATTATAAGGTCAACGGTGAAATATTATAAGCTAAAATAGTTTCATTATCGTACACATAGACCACCAGAACCTGGAATGTCCAGTGGACCTGGAGGTGGCCCGCCACCCTTGGGAATGGGTGGACCTCCGCGTGGCGGCGGCGGAAGGGGTGGCAGTAATAGCTTCCGCAGCAGAGGCAGAGGTGACTTTGGCAGAGGAGATAGCCGCGGGGGTAGCAACAATTTCCGTGGTCGCGGCATGGATAGGGGTAGAGGAGGATCCAGGTGAGGAAACCTCTTAGCTCCAAAATAATTTATTTAAGTGTGAATAAAATTTACGTATTGATGGTTACCACTTATATCTTTAACATTTATATCTTGCAGTCGAGTCTTTTTATTATAAATAGTCTTTTGGAAATTTCTTAACAAAATCTTTTGTACATATGAATATATCATAAATTTATTCTTAAATTAACAAAATTCTAATATGTTCGACGATTCGCGATAATTTAAATACTTTATTCTTGCAATAAAATTACATAGATTTTTCAATTCTGTGGAAAAAATATTATAAGTCTTAAATGTGTGGAAAATAACAGTAGTACTTTTTGTTTAATATTATCTATATATGATACAAAGTCAAAGTTTAATTAAAAATCATAGAAATCATTAAGAGAACTTTATTAATATGACAAATAATCTATTAATCTGCCAGAATTTATTATTCAAATGCAATTTACTGTTTTAGAGGAGGATCGAGTAGAGGTGGACTTGGAAGCCGTGGTGGCTTCGTCGATCGCGGTGGCCGGGGGGCTGGTGGTGGACGTGGTGGTCCGACGAAACGAGGAGGAGGCCCACCTAGCTCCAGTGGACCCTCCAAGAGGCCACGCTTCGATCAGTCGTCTTCCCAACCATCCAATGGCTACGCCACTCAACCACCTAAGTGAGTATTCCAGAAATTTTCTTTTTATCCTAACGTTCGAAAGTTTTTTTTTCTTGAGCCATTGAAAATTAACTTAACATATGTAGGTTTAGTTATATTCACTGAATATCGAATATTAATTGAAATTAATTTTTCATGAGAGTTTTATAATTGTAATATTTAAACTTTAAATGTTTCGATGTTTATGAAACTTAAATTTTGGGATATTTGATGAGACGATGTATGTAGGGGAGAATTGTTAAAATTGTGTTTCTTAAGATATTTATATTTATTTTTTATTTGATACTAATTTTTAATCAATATCAGAAATTATAATTTGAAGACATCTGTTATTATATATTTAACCTTTTTTTGTCGAGAACAAATTAATTTGTTATAAGTCTCTTGATATGTTGTAAAAGATATTCAAGCTATTTTTTCAAAAATTTACTTTTTTTAGAAATAGTCAATTTGCGAAAATAAAAAAAATATGATTATGAAGATTTATAGATATTAATAACAAATAAAATATATATTCAATATATAATAATACGATTATTGTACTGTACGTATAGAAGTTTAAAGAACAATCGATATAAATGTATAATATTAATAAGAAAAGAATATATTAGCACAATGAAAAGAATATAAGAAAAGAGTATATTGACACAAAGAAAAGAACTTGCTGACAACACATTTTGCTTTTGAATGGTAATGTAGCCAAGGCGGTTACGGAGGATCAAATAACGCTTACGGCGGTCAGCAACAACCGCAACAGCAACAGTCAGTAGGATACGGTGGCGGTGGCTACGGCTCGCAGCAAGGCTACACGCAGTCTTATCAGGGCTACGAGAGCTATCAGCAGCCCCAGGACTATGGGCAAACGGTAAATGAACGACATTGTGTCCGAAATACATGCAATTCTGAGGAAGCAATTCTCAGAAATAAATTTAAAAACATGAATCTGCTATTAATTATGTTCAATCATTTGCCGTTTTTTTTCTGATCATTAAATTTATATAAATAAATTCCAAATAAATTTAAATAATCAAACAATTTTTTAAATTGCAATCGAAATCACAATAGAATTTCCTACTGATGTTAATTTAAAGTAATTAATTGTTTTCAAACGGATTTCAGAACCCGCGATTATTTCCTCTCTCTTTTGATTCCAGGGTTATCCACCGTCCGCACCAGATAACAGATACGGCGGAGCGTCATCGGTTCCGGCTGCAGGAGGATTCGGCGCTAACGATCCCTACAGTTACGGCAAAGCTCCGCCATCAGGTGAGTTGTAGGCATTAAAATAAGAGGTTTCGTGTCGTGTGCGTAGTTACTTCTTTGTTACATCTCGTGTACCTTCGTCACTCGCTAATCGATTTCGATCAATTCTTCATGATGCATTAATTTTAAATACTTTTTTTTTCCTCAAGATCTCCAGATCTTTGAATTTTTATTTTCACAAGTAGTGAGCCTGTAACAATAATTGTATGATAATAGCTTGAGATAAAAGTTCAGATCATGAAGAGAGCTAAATTGATTAAGTTTGACGGATTTGTAGCGTAACGTTGACTTACCGCGACGGTCTTAAGACACACGCGACAACCGACTAATCGAGTACTCTAGTACTCGAGTAACTCGAGCGTCGGATTGAATAGGTCGGCGGGACACCGTGTGCGGCTTTGTTGATATTAATATTACATAATGCATGTCCAGCCAATTACCAGCAGGAGGCAGTGTCACCCGCGGGGCCGGGGGGCGGCGGGGGCGGTTATGCCTCTGCCGACCCGTATGACGACCGATCTAATGCCAACATAATCAACCGGGGTGGTTACTCGACGCAACCTTACGGTTAGTTGTTTCGTCCGTTGTCATCAGTATACTGCTCACATTATATACAGTTCATTAACTACGACCGTTGGAGAGCGATCCTTAAGGATTCGTTTTTGTACGTACCATCGAGATTGAGCATTAAATTATCTGAATTATCTCTTTCTCTCTTTTCGTCCGGAGAGGTTTTCGACAAAGAAATGTCGTAAGTTGCGTCACAAAGGCATGATAAGGAGTTCAAAACGATTATATTAACCGATGAACATTAATTAAATTTTCCTTGGGAACAATTCGTGAAGTGTCAGTTTATTATATTCTCCACGCAAAACTTTTCCAACTAATTGAACGTTGAATTCAAGCTACTGTATTATGACGCGACGTTCCTTTCTGACAAATAATTTGATGCCTCGTTCCTCGATGGTAAGTGAAATTCTTGAAGATCGCTACCGTCCTATTTTCCGGCATTCGAGTTAACACGTTCCCACGTAATAGAGGCGTTTAAAGCACGATCCGATTCAGACGAGAAACGATCTGATTCTGAGACAATTTTTTTCGATCACAGATCTAGAAACGCGGATATTTCGGAACTTTCTCGAAGTCTCAGTGCCGTTAGAATCGGAGTTTTCTCCTTTGGAATTGCCTTGCGTTCTCGTACCGTCTCGGGTGTTTGGATTTTTTACATCGCTAGATCTGTGTGTGCATTAGCTTTCAAAAAAAAAAAAAAAAAAAAAAAGGAAAAAGCTTTTTTCTTCCCTCCGAACCGTATTCCGCTCGAGATCGTATGCGAAGAGTTGCGCAGAGTTATACAAATTCCATTCCGACATTCCGAACGTGACAAGAAATCATACGAAAACGCTGGATACGGATCCTTTCATCGAGACACCAGCACACTGCAGCACTGCCTCCTGCCATCTTTCACTTCAGAAGGACTACAAGGTGTCCGTGACATATGTGCAATTTCTTTCTCACCTAAATAACATTAAAAAAAAATGTACATATATGTGTGTAGATCATGTTATCACTTAAGTCCTCTACTATCATCCGTTATTATTAAGTTTTTTACTATTATATTTTTCGTTCATCTTCTATCTTTACTTAATGTGTATGTTTTGGGTTTCTTAATCTATAATTCAATATTATAATATAAATTTATAGATTTATTTAGTTTGTTAAAAAAGTTCTTAAAAGTTCAAGCAATTGGGTGATCTTAATTAATTGCAATTGATTAACGAACCGTCACTTCCTCGTGAAGATTCTGTACTTTGCCATGGCTGCAGTCGATCGGTGTGCCAGGACGAAGCTCTTTTTTTTTTGTTTTCGTTATTTCATTCGATTCGTTTCAGATATTTCTCGTCTGAATCGTTTGTCTTAGTATTTTCGGAGCATTCCTCCGTCGCGAAGGAGCGTTGTTTGATAAATCGTGTTTTTCTTGTGATTGCAGATTATGCGAATCAGGACGGTGTTTATGGGAAACAGGACTATGGTAAGTACAACTCGCAGTACAGAAAAATTCATTGATCACAGGACAAAGATTTAGCTAAGTCAATTGGAATGGAAAATTGCGTTTGTATAGAATCTAGACGCGCGTGAGGTCTATTAAATAAATAATAATTTAACATGAAAAATAGAAAAGAAACATCCTGAAGGTACAAAAAAAAGGAAACATATATTAATTTATATATAAACTTTATACACACATTTTCGTACTTTGAGGAAAGCAGAACAGCTCATAAAATTCAGGACTTACATACTTTCGGATAATTAGGAGCCGATAATAAATTTCGTTGAAAACGTAATAATCGAGGGCATTATTAAGGACGATTTCGAGAGATTTACAAATTTGAGAATTGCGATTCCCAAATTATATACAGGATCAGGTCAAATTTAAGTTAAGTCGTGTCGTTGAAAAATCAAATGAAAATTATCTGAATTTTCTCAATACTGCACACAGTGTAACAGCTTGTAACGTAAAAAAAAATGTATATCTGTAGGATCGTTAGACGAAGCCACAATTATTTATCTATTCATTAGTTACGGTACGTTAGGTATAGGCGCAAGAGATATTCGTACATTACAAGAGATATTTAACGACGTTATTATCAGCAGCTATATTCGCAGTTTACACCGAAACGTTTGCAATATGTCTCACGAGAACACTCGCAGTACTGAAAGAGGTACTTATATTTGCAGTTCTACAAAAGCGTTATTACAAAAAGCGTTTTACGTTATTACGAGAGCATTTGCGATATCTCTACAAGATAGCAGAGAACGATTGTTACAAGACTACATTCCGCACGGAAAATACGGAGATTTTTTGCAATATTCGAGAGAGCGTTTTAGCAGGATCAAAAAGACTGTCCGCAAAGATAAGACATTTGCATTACAGATTACCGATCTATCCAGGCATCCACTTTTTTTTTTATTCTTAGCGCTTAAGAATCAAACGAAAGGCAAATGAAACTCTGGCGCATATTCATTGCACACACATGCAGACGCACACTCACACACATACACACATGTGAAAAAGTTACGATAGGCAGGTAACAGGATAGCGATATTCCGTAGAGGAAAAATCTATATAAGTAGGTCGTTCAGTTTTTTTTTTTTTTATGTAATAACGTAGAGAAGCAGGATCACTAATTCTATTTCTCGAGTAATGGAACGGAGGAGATATGGTTGTTTGCAGGTGGCAGTGCTGGTTACCAAAACGCCCAGTCTCAGCGACGTTATTAAAGATATCCGTCACTTAATTAATATCCAATATATCCGCTCATTAATTTTGTATCTAAGTAGACAACAATTCTCCCAGGCGAAAAGAAAAAGAAAAAGAAAAGTGCGCAGAATCGAACAGATCGAATCCGTCGTCTCCCGTCGCACGCGAGAGACAGAGAGAGAGAGAGAGAGAGCGAGAGAGAGAGAGAGAAAGGGTCACGTTTTTTTTCTCCTCTCGAAACTGCGAGATACGATTGTTGATGATGAACGAACGATGACAATCGTGGAATCTGGAAGCAAGGTGACGTTTGTGAAATCGGCATGCGCCTCCCTGGACAATTGACGGTTGTTGTTATCTCGCTTTCCACGCGCGAAGGTTGATCCGATCGTACGTACGAAAAGTGTCGAAAAAGTTGGAAATCGATACTGTCACGGCTTGCCGATTACAACGAGCGCATGTATTTTCTCGAAGTAATGTCGAAGTGCACTGTCAAAATTGTATGAATTTACCTTTTTCTTTTGCACTTGTCTCGGAACGCACTTTCTTCAATTGACGCGTGTCGAAGAATCGTTTCGCTCCGAACAAAAAATCCTCGAAAGAAATCTGGATCTTCTCCCAGAGTTGATTCCCAGCTTTTTCGTCAGGCACACACACATACACACACACACACAACACACCTCCGCGTCACTTTGCTCCCAAGATTTCTTTCTTCTTTTTTTTTTATAGCTTTGCTTTGTCTTCGTCTCGTGCGCGTTGAACGAACTTGAGCTCGCATAATATACCGCTTGACGACACTAGGGAATACATATTTTATACTTGACAATTAGCAGTTAATAATACACACTATACATTATTTCACTATACGTCGCCTGTACGAAAATCTAGGATTAAGTCCCGGTATCGAGCGAGTGAGAGCTTCTCGCCTCGGCCGTTCTCTTCGCGATTCTTGCGTAGCGTAATTTAACATAACAATAAATGACTTACAAGAGAAACCAGCAATGACGAAAGCGATAATGACGACACTGTAAAAGGTCGGCGTCCTGTTTTGTAAATAGAAACCGTAAATAAACCCCCCCTTTTTTTGGTGGAGAAGAAAAAAAGTCAAATGGCAAAACGCGCGACTATGTGTACTTCACCTCCCGCAAGGCTTATAGAAAAAGGAGAACAAACGTTAAACGCATAAGCACTTAATGTGTCTCGACAGTTCCATTTCCATTAACTATTATCCAAAGTTTATATATACTCAGCTAGAATTAACAAGTATCGAGGATTCTTTTGGAGCTATTGGAAGGATTATGTATTTTATAACTTATTGTAATGGTTTATTTTTTTTTGCCAAAATTGCCTATTTTATCATTTATTGTAAACTTTTTGTTAATGTTAGCTTTATCAATTTTATAATTTATGATTATATAAACAATGGATCTACGATCTAACTTTGGTAGGCAGACAACCGTCACGACCGCCCGTCAGTAATGATCAGTCATTAGCAGTTCTATCATACATATACTTGAGACAATCGTCAATTAACAATTAAATTAGTTACACAATTTTCCATGGCATCAAAACCGAGTAGCGGTCGTTGTCCCTTTCTTGACAATTAGCTACGGAGAAGGAAAAGTGTGAGCCTTGATGTGAAATTTCTTTCCTCGGCAGAGAATTGTTCGGCCAGGAACCGAATATATAGTTTATAGTGAATTCAGCAATTCAGTTATTATAATGTCATTCTCTGTCGTGCATTATTTTATATTAATTAACGAAACCCGCTTGGAAATAATTTGTAATGTGTTTATTGTATATGACACGTCTTTTATGAATAACTCTATATAGCGCATCATGTTGTTATTGTCCCAATTTATTGTAAACGATCGCTCGATGAAAAATGAAAGAAACATTGAAAAAAAAAAACTGAAGATCGAGAACATCAATATATATCGAAGACTTATACCCTTACCCTTTGCTATCACCTCACCTCACGGCACGAGAAACAGAGAAAGAGTGGACGAGACACGCAAAAACCAGCAACTGCCCTAGGAAGACAGGCTAATCGAAAAGAATGAATTTTTGGGCGAATAAGTGTGATAATATTGAGACGAGAGATTATCTCGGTAATATTAGCGGTAAATAGTAGGTATATATGTGTGAAAACGCTTTTGAGGAAAAAATGATAGATTAGATATAATTTCGAACAGATCCACTTTTTGGTCTACAAATTCTTCGATCGTTTGGAGTCGATCTTTTCTTTAACGAAGATAACCAATGGCGTTGCTAGATTGTAAGAGAATACATTTTTTTTTTGGAAAGTGAATTTTGCACGCGCATTTCGACGAATAGGTGGCGAAATTTTAACGGTTCTGTAAGAGCCGAAGAATAATTAGAGGCATATTTAATGTTGAAAATTGCGAAACGGATAATGACCTTCGACGTTTTCAGTAAGGAAAAATCGACTCCGAACTGGTCAAAAAATACATAGACGAAAGGTGAAGACCCGGATCTAAAGAATATCATAATATCCAGGGTTTAGTTAGAGAAAAAGGTAAAGGTAAAAGGTAGATAATATTAACGAAAAGAAAAATATATGGTCTTGTGAAAGTGTACATAAGTTTTAAAGATTTTATTCTAAAGCCATAATATGTTTTAAACGAGTTTTACAAATATTAATTTCAAAATGACGTTACTATTTCAGGAAGATTTCACCCCTGAGTCATAAACGTAACGTTGGAAATAATTTACTGAAATAATTGACAAGCCCAGATATAAGTAGCCCGACGTCTGTTTCTTGTAGTTTCTAAAAGTTCAGTCATGACGATTAGTACAATACTGTTTGAGTACCTATAATATTACTTAAGAAATATCATATTATAAGTATTATGAGTACAATTATACAGCGATATGTGTACAAAGTGATTCAAATACAATTATAGAGCAATATGATGAGTACAATTATAGAGTAATATCACATGAGTACAATTAGAAAGCAATTAATATCATATGAGTACAATTATAAAGCAACATAATATAAGTGCAGTTGTAGAGTATGTGAAGTTTAAGCCAGCGGAAGGTACTTAAAGGTACTAATAATGACCAAATTTGACGAAAATTAAGTTTATTTCACAGGCGTAGCAACAAGCTGAGATACTTAGGAAATGAATGAAAGTCAAAGGGCGAGAGACAGAAAATATCGCTCCTCCAGCAAGAGAAACATGCCAAATTCACGCTAAAGATCCACCCTTCCCCGCTTAAAAGAGAAAAGAAAGAGGCAAATCGAGTAAATAGTCTGGGTGCAGTCCAGTTAGCGCCACTCAAAGATTCATTCAAGTGGCGCCGACTGGACCGGCATCCAAAGTGAGTAAAGTTACTTTCGTTAATTGCACATATATATATATATATACTCCAGCAATAAATAAATATATACAAGAGCAATAGAAATTAGAGCTTAAGTCCTTGAATTTTTATAAATAATTGCTTGAGGTTCGGCTTGTCAATCACATAATAGAAAAATCTTTTCACGCTCGAAGAATAAGTAAAAGAAAAGTAATTTGTTATAAAAAGTACAGCTTTTTTGTGCACACACAATCCTTTTTTTTTTATTTTTTTTTTTAATTGCGTATCACCTGGAATCCCGAGTAATATGATAGATCAAAGATCTGTTCTGATTGTACGTCAACGATAAATAAATATTAATGTGAAGTATGCATTATGAGAAAAAAAAATTAGAAATGGGAAAGAGAACGAGCAAGAAAAGTAATGAGAACTAAACGCGCGCAATGCGAAACGCTAATTATTAGAAAGTCAAATGCTCGAGTACCTCAACCCAAAGACTCAGGTGAGTAAATACAAATAAATATCTATCCATTCTTTGCGAACAACTATCTATTTCCAAAGAGAGGACATATATATATATTTATATATCTATCTGTCAAAGTTTATTGTAACAGAGCAATCGAATTTATTAGTTAACAGAACGAAACTTCGAACTACTGCATTTATCGAGTGTAAAAGTGAATTTAGCGAAAGAAAAAAAAACAAACGTAAATGACAATTAATTGCACATAACATGCGGATCTTTGAAAGGCGTCCTAATCGTCGCAGGCGATCGAATTGCTTGTAAAGTAGACTCCATTTGATTATAACGAAAAAAAAAACAACAGAATTGCGTTTCTTTATCTTTATGTCTCTCGTAGAAACATTGTGCAGGAAGTGAGATAAAATTACTACGACCGAATAAAAAAAAATGCATAGAAAGACGAGCGGAAAAGATTTCCGTGGATTCACACTTCATTCGCAATAACTAACGATCGTTTATCGTTACTCTTCCGTAGACGAGTTATCTTGTCGTTTAAATAACACGCGCACGTTAGATTGAGAGAGTCGAGAGAAGTAACTAAAACAATGCGCTAAAGTCGTTAGGCAGGCGCCAAAAAGGAAATGAAAAGTGTAACAGCTGATTCACTCGATAATCAAGTAGGCACGATTTTTGAGTAAAAAAAAAAACGAGCAAATGTTGGAAACGACACTTCGTAATAGACATACAGACGGAGATACTGTAACTTGAATCTCTCAGACGAGTGCGAAATTGATTTTCACACGATTTGGACACGCTCGCAGTCACCCTTCTGATGTACCGATGTTGCTTTCTCTAGGTTGATCACAACGGCAACAAGTAGTGTCGCCCAAGTGTGACGCCCGACGAGATCGTCGTCCACAGATGGAAGATCGTGGAACGATCGAGAATCGTCGCCGCGTGACCGGTGTCGCGATCACGAGGGTCGAGAAATCATCACGCACCTGGTGAGCTATAAGAACTAATATTAATGCTGCATATATTAATAATACAGTAGAATATATTATACTTACAATACATAATAAAATATACCCATAATTTATTAGGGCTTATACATTCCAAAACATTGCTTTCGAGAAAAATTTGTTAGTAGTATTGTACTTGCAATATATAATAAAAATTTTATTATATATTGCAAGTATAATACTACACGGAGAGAATTTTTTTTTAATTTACCCTGCAAATCATGTTAAATG
>NW_012027440.1:36319-52832 GCF_000956235.1 Wasmannia auropunctata
TTTATGAAGTTGTGACGTTTATACAATTTTGATTTATAGTAGTTTAAAGCGTGTTTATATATATACATATCTTACGCCTAGGATATCTAGATTTTAATCGATCAGCGAGCGAGGCTTGATTTTCCGATGAGTAATTAATAAACGGAATTGTTTTTTTAAATTTACCCTGAAAATCATGTTAATTGTGGGACAATATAGTATCTAGGCAAATTTTATTGTGCACTACAATAAATTTTACTGTATTTTACTACTGTAAAATTTATTGTAGTGCACAGTAAAATTTTCCTAAATACTATATTGTTCCACAATTAACATGATTTGCAGGGTAAATTAAAAAAAAAATTCTCTCCGTGTACTAAATTTTTCTCGAAAGCAATATTTTAGAATGTATAAGCCCTAATAAATTATGGGTATATTTTATTATAAAATATAATTTACTATAGGGCTACATTCCAAAACATTATTTTCGAGAAAAACTAAAAAGCTGTAGTTTATGTTACAGCTTTTTAATAAAAATTTCCTCGAAAGCAACATTTTGGAATGTATAGCTTAAAATTATATACTTATATATAGCATGTATTATAATAAAAATATTTGCAAGTACTAATAAATATACTTATTAGTACTTGTATGTACTTTATTACTGTTTCTCTTCGTTTGCGGTGTTGCACATCTCGTAGATGCAAATGTGCTTTATAATTTATACGCTCGTATGCTTCTTATAGGTAACGTAAACAAGAGCCGCCTTTTTGAGTGATGTACGAGTTACATTTGCACAAGGAACATCGTGCTTCCATCTTGAGTGCTCCTCCTGACTGTGGGCCTGATCGCTGTCAGTCATCCCAATTCCGATTTATTGTCTCTTGGAGGTCACTTGACGTGGGATGAAGCGAGACCATCGTTTTTTTTCTGTGAATAAAAAGAAACGTATGAAATCAATGTCTTTTCTACGTAAATCTTACATTCTATCGGTTAATTTTGTAAACAAATGTTTTTAATGTTGAATTTTTATATAAAATGTTAACATGTATTTGCAAAAATAAAGCTATTTATTCTATTAATATTGATAGACTATACACGATGATTTTAATAAGTTATACGAGTTACAAATCTTTTCAGGTTCTTACAGCAAGTTCAGGCAGAAACGAATTAATTTTATTCCAGTGTTAAGATTATTAAATGTGAAAGGATTTAAGTACAAAAACATGGTAGATATACATATTGAAATTCTCTCTCCCTTCCTCTACATTAATATCGATCTACGACAAAGCCACTGTGATAAGGTATTTATGACAAGGATATTCACGAAATTGGAAATTTCTTCTGGTTATCGGACGGATCGGCGATTTATAATATTAATTTGTAAGTTATGAAAAGGTTTGATTAATCAATTAAGATAAATTAATGATAATCGAAAACGTTTCAATTGATCGTTATTTGCTTATTTTACTTCGTAAAGCTTTCTAAAAATATATTGTTGAGACGTATGATAAATCTTTAATTTATTTCAACAATATATATATATATATTTATTATGTTGTTTAATGTATTCAGTTATTTTGTTCTGTAAGTAAATCTTATTTCAGTCTTGTTATTTATTTTTTAAAGAAAAAGCCCATTTCTAAATACATTTTGGCATAAGAAAGATGGAATCAGATAATCTATTCAAAATAGAAATTTAAGAAAAAGAATTTTAAGAAAAAGAAATCTGACAATGAAATCAATTTACATAAACTTAGATCCTGTTATATGTTGTTTCGATAGAAGAAGCTTTGTATGTAAAGTGATACATTATTATGAAGGGAAAATTTTATGCTAATTTCAAGTATTTTTTTTGCTAATAAATTAGTATCTTATTGCAAACAATAAGTGCGGTAAACGTTAAAAATCTATATTTAAATAAAAATTGTAAGTTAAATTTTTTATTTGATATTGAAGTACTGCTCTTCTTTGCACTCACCGCGCACTGTTTCGTTGACGACACGAGTAAAAAAGTTTCTTATGCGATATTGAAACCATTTTTACGGTCAAAGTTCAAGCTAGTCAAGACATTTATTAATGATCATCTTAATCGATGAAGATGGTGTAGTGAAAATTAAAATATTAAAATTATCTTGGTAGAAGGAACGAGGCAAAAACGTTTATTAAAATATAAAATTCATATTTAAATTGATAAAGTTTATACGTTTAATCTCTACACGTTTAAAATAAATCCCTTAATCGCACGCACATGTGACATTGAAGCCCAATATAAATGATCAATTTATACGATAAATTAATATAATAAATTAATAATTTATATGGAGGCCCCACGTCAAAAGAAACATTCTGATCTTTGTACGAGTTTGGGGGTCGAGCACGTGTTCGTTTCGCGCATGCGCATAAAATTCCGTCTTCGAGTGACTATCGGATCTGCCATCTCCCTCTGGCGACAGTCGCACGATGAGCGCGTCTGTCAAGAGTTGTTACATACGTAGCCTGGAGGGAACTGCTCCAACGAACGTCTATTTGCCGGACAACACTGCAATTTTTGTAGGACGCTCGCCGGAAACCGGCATCACAGACGTGAAATGCTCGCGGCAACAAGGTCGTGTAATCCTCTGAGAGTCCCCATGCCCCCTCGCCCCGCGTCGTTTTTTTGAAAATCGTTGACAAGAATTCACTTGAATACGTGACACTTGAACTTTATCTTCGCTTTACGTGAAAGAAAATTACATTGTCAGATTGTGCATAAGAATATTGAAAGATTTACTTTTCATGCTGACTTGATCTTTCAGAAGACTCCGAGTCCACTTTAGAGGTTAAGTTCAATTTCTCAATGTATTCATTATATGTACTCAATTGCAATACATTCGATGTACTCGATGTAGTATACTCGAATATATTCAATGTAGTCGATATATAATTCAAATAGTTGTTCAAAATATTAATAAGAATTAAATTAAACATTGGAAGACATGTAGTTTGCAAGAGGTTAGAATCAAGATTTTTTAAATTAACACTATGAGGGCAAAAAAATTATAGCAGAAACAGTTTTAGTCGAAATACAGAACAATCGAAACAGTGATAGAATAATGATAATGATATAACAATTAATTTTTTGCAGTATAATGAATAGTTTTTTGCCTGAAACCTTGCCTCAGTTAGTCTTATAAAGAATTCAAATAAATACTCCATGAAAGAAAACATGAAAGAAACATAAAAGACTCTTAAAGATTTAAATGTGCGATGGAAGGAATTGAAGGAGAGTTTGAGGAAATTTGAAAATTATTTGGCCTCCTTTTATTTTCAAGTTCTTGGCACAAACAAATACACTAATCTGTTTTCAACAGTTCGTCTATTTGCCAACTATGAGGAGGCTATCGTCACAGTTCAGCAGATTGGCCCGCACGCCTGTGGCTTTAATGGCTTCAAAACTCGGAAGGGTGTAAAATTTGTGGCCCGACACAATGATCGCTTGGAGCTGCTGTACGGCAAGCACGTTTATGAGATCGAGTTCAATCCACCGCCAAGCGTGGAACACTTTTCCTCGAGGAAGCGATCGTACGACTCGGAGTCGGAGGAAACCGAAAGCAGAGCGAAAATGTCGAAACTGGATAATTTCTCTGACGATCGCTCCGAAGAATATGACGGAGAAGAGGAAGAGAGATTACCTTCGAATGGTGTACACAGCAAACAGAAAACATTCAGCCCTGCCTCTTCTAGCACATCCTCTGAGCAGAGCAATGAAAGTACCTCTGCAAAGTGGGCCAGTGTTGATAATGGAAAATTGTTGATTTATAATTCCCCATCTGTTCAAAATCGAGAAAAGGTAGTTTCAATTGTCACATACGTTTAATTATACATTTTATTTAATATATAATTAAGTAATATTATAGTTTAAAAAAATATAACACGCATTGAATTTTTCTCAGCTGTATTTGTATACATTTTTAAATAAGATTTTTATGAACACTAAGTTTAAAAATAAATCTTGCTTTTAGGTGGCTGCGTATGATATGGATGGTACTTTAATAAAAACTAAATCTGGCTTGGTGTTTCCAAAGGACTGTAACGATTGGCAGTTGCTATATCCTGATGTGCCCGGTAAATTGAAGCAGTTTCATGCGAACGGATACAAAATAGTGATCTTCACGAATCAAGCAGGCCTCAGTGTTGGCAAATTCAAGATCAGCGATTTCAAGAGCAAGATCGAAAAAATTGTACAGAAAATCGGCGCCCCCATTCAAGTATGATATAATCATAATTAGAATTTTCACTATATAAATTACAGTTTCACTTATATTTGCATCATACTTTCTAGGTTTTTATTGCTGTGGGAAGGAGCGTTTATAGAAAGCCATCCATTGGTATGTGGGAATTACTGGAAAAAGAGGTACATAACAAATAATTTTAAATATACAAAATAATATTAAATATATAGAACGTCCAAAGTATCTACAAAGAATAGCAAAATATATAAAAGTCAAAGAAGTTTTTCTTTTTTATGTGTATATTAAACAACTTATATATATCTTTTGGAATTTCTTTCATAAAGTATACTAATTTTCCACTGTCAATTTAATTCGTACTTTATTCAGATATAAATAATTCTGATTCTGTAAGTTCTTTATAAACGTATTAGTTAATTATAAATATTTTATAAATATTTATTTGATTTCTCAATTGTCTGATTTCTATTTGTAATAATTCCGCGTTTATGTAATTGCAGAAGAACGGAGGCATTACTATTGACAAGGCTAATTCATTTTACGTTGGTGACGCCGCTGGTCGGCCAAAGAACTGGGCCTCAGGAAAGAAGAAAGATCATTCGAGTGCGGATCGATTAATGGCTTTGAATTTGGAGATCAAATTCGAGACGCCTGAGGAACACTTTTTAAAACACAAAACTCCGCCTTACGAGTTACCCAAGTTTAATCCGAAAAGTCTGTCGCAATCTGATGACATATGCAATCCTGCTGACGCGGAATTAACACTAAAACAACAAGAGGTAAACGATAATAACGAGCTTATTTGCTAAGCTTTGCATTTAAAATGATTTTTTTTGAAAATTAAATATTGAGCGAAAGAGAGAGAGAGAGAGAGAGAGAGAGAGAGAGATTTTAAGATTTAATAAAATTAATAAAAATTTTTTACATATACATATCTTATTTTTTTCGCAGATAGTACTTATGGTCGGCAGCCCAGCCTCCGGAAAATCGCATTTTGCAAAGAATTATCTAAAGGAATACGGATACGTCAATAGAGACACTTTAGGCAGCTGGCAGAAGTGCACTGCCGCAGTTCAGCAATACTTGAATCAGGAAAAAAGCGTAGTTATAGATAATACCAATCCCGATCCAGCATCGAGAAAGAGATACATAGAGGTAGCCAAGAAGTACAATGTCCCGGTCAGATGTTTCGTCATGACGACAAGTGTAGAGCATGCGAAACATAATAATAAGGTAATTAAACATGTTAACTACCGTCGTATGAGGAGATATTCGGAAAACTTCAATTGAATTATCGCATTACAGTTTCGCGAACTGACGGATCCAAGTCATGTTCCAATCAACGAGATGATTATAAACTCTTACATGTAAGTGAAATTTAGATATGTACTTGCATGCATTTTCCTAAAATCTCATATTATGATCATATTTTTGGGCTTTTTTTTATTAGGACATAGAATTCTTTGTCTAGTCGTTATCAAACTATTAAAACTTAAATAGACGAAAGTCACGAGTAGATAAGCCATTTTAATCTTTGGAATAAGAAAATATTTCGTGTAAATCGACACAACAAACACGATTCTAACGTCGTTATTTACAATATATAATATTTGGTAACTCAAATTCAATTTTAAATTACTTTCGTGTTCTGTGTGCAGGAAAAATTATGTGCCGCCAACTTTGAAGGAAGGCCTTAAGGAAATAGTGAAAATCAATTTTGTTCCGAATTTCCGTAACGAACAGGATCGAAGGCTTTATGAGATGTATTTACTCGAGAATTAAATTTTAGATTATTTAAACAAATAAATTCTGCATGTCAGGGATGTGTTCACACGGGTTACTCTGTGTCGCCCATATAAACTGGTCCGTTTCTCTGTAACGCCACGAAGTGGTCCTGTGCGAGCGGATCGACACTTTTTTGTACTACAAAATGACTCGTGTGAACGCGCTCTAAATTGAAATCCGTCGGCGCATTAATCTATTTTTAATATAATATAACGTTAGCAATAAACAATAATTATAATTTAGTTAATAATAAAAATATTTATTAGATCATCCATTGCACAAATCTATTTCAACTATTTAATCTAATATTTATTTTGATACAGCGGGTGTCGCAGAATTCGTAGAAAGTGAATTATTTTATACGACTCTTCAAATTTCGAAGATTTTAACTAAGAAATATTAAAAAATCCTTCAAAAGACAATTATTTACTTCCGTGAAAAATTCTTTATTTTGAACAGTTTGAAAATAATTAAAATTTGAAATTT
The DNA here is from genome assembly GCF_000956235.1 of Wasmannia auropunctata. Classification (NCBI taxonomy): domain Eukaryota; kingdom Metazoa; phylum Arthropoda; class Insecta; order Hymenoptera; family Formicidae; genus Wasmannia; species Wasmannia auropunctata. Next base: position 42,802 of record NW_012027440.1, read on the forward strand.
TTTTAGTTTAAATTTCAAGGACTTCACGTAAGTTTTTTTATTTCTGCCAGGTTTGAGACACCCTGTTTAATTCTACATTTCTGTGAACAGATTGTAAATTTGTGAATTACAGAGTTCGGTGTTTCTATTCGATACTACTGTGTTTGATATCGTTTCAGATGTAAGAGAAGCCTTAATGTCTCTGCTGTGACCATGACCTTCCTAACTATTAAAATTCGAAATATAACAGCACAATGTGTCAGAAGCTGTTACAAATTGCACAAGCTGCTGATAAGATTAAATTGGCAAGAGCACATTAGGAGAGAGGAGCAGTCTTGAATTTTGCATTCCACGAAGGTCACGGATTTTTTTTTTAGCCGAGAACAACAGAGACACTTCTCGCGAAGCCGGTAGCCTCAATAGAGGGTTCTTCCCCTTCCAGATTTTTCAGTTGCTTTTCATTGTTGGGCATCCCCTAGCTCGTCGGCCCCGAGCGCTTGCGTGCCACGTGATGTAACGAGAACGGCGCGACGGTCAATGCGGGCTCAGTGCCCGCGCAGACGTCGTCCCGGTTAGTCGTCTTCCCCCGCTGTTTCATTTGCCTTGTGTACGCGTGTGTATGCGTGCGAGCGTGTGCGTGATGAATTTGTGAGCAGGAGCAAGGTGAAAACTCCCGATCACGTGTGTGACGAAGAAAGGATCATCAAGTGAGTAACAACACACAGTTTAAACGGGGAGCTCGACCGGTCGAACAACATCTGCGGTACTTGAGAATGACGCGACAGATCAGTCTACGATCAATTCTTGATCTGTAGTGGAGTCTGCCGAAAATAGTTCTGTCATTTCTTGTCGTACCGCGGCACTTTTCTTCTCTATGAATCGCGGAGTAATGATTCATAACGTGGACCGTTATTATGCATAATAAATATGCATAATAAGCATATAAACCGTTTTTTATAATAATCCTCCATAAATCTTAATTGTATAAAATTTATATAAATTTAGTTATTTTGATTTTTATAATATCTGCAGTCCACGTATATTTATCTCTGTAGATGAAATTATCTCCTTTTAAAAACGAGTTTCAATAAGAAGCAGATATATATATATATATATATATATATATATTTACCAGAAGATTTTTGAGTTTACAATTTGTTAAAGTTTCTCAACACGCGTTAGATGTCGATCTTTTTTCTCTAAATACTTTTTTTTCGCAATCTTCGGTACTCTTGAATCTTGATGCGATTATAATTATGATGCGAAAATAAATGAGGGATGAAAGATAGAACCGGTAATTTTCAAAGTATACTTTGATTTTGTTTTTATTACTGCTACAGTTCCGGAGAAATCCGCTTCAAATTTTTTTTCAGAAAATTATGTCCTCAAGAGAGAAAGTGCTTGATGCATATTATTTATATTTATTAGTTTCTACATCACGTAACTGAAATACAAAAAATTTTTTTTACAAAATGAAGTGACTAATTTTATTGTCACTGATTAATATTACGCTATACAATTGTTTCTTTTATATTATTACACGGAAAAAACAATTTTGCTGAATCCAGATCTGAAAATAATTTTTGCTCAATAATCAAAATAATTTTATACGAAAATCAAAATGATGCTAGAATATCAAAACGTTTTATAGCGATGCTTATCAGTTTTAACATTCCAGCAAATTATTTTGATGATTCAACAAAAAGTTATTTTCAGATCTGTATTTAGCTAAATTTTTAGACCTCTTAACATAATCGTTCTTTCCGTGTACTAATATTATTATTAATATTAATATTACTACTATTACTATTAATATTACTGCTATTGCTGTTGTTACTGCTACTATATATGAATATCGCAGATGTGCTATGCTTAAAACACCCGGTATATTAATTACACTCGTATACGCGCAATCGTTATTCGAGCGTAACTCGTCTCTGCTGAATATCTTCCGTTCCTCGTGCAATTCACGTCACAGCAGGATTGCGTCACAAGTCAAGTCACTTCGCGAATGATACTCACCCTCGTCACGATGCGTTTTGAACGCGTCACCGTTCACTGAGTGTCTCAAAATACCCCGCGCGATGCACGCCAACATCATCGGGAATAATGAATGCTCGTATTGTTGATATCGAGCTTCTTTGGCATCTTTAACACTTCGTAACATTAAATGCTTAACACGAAGACACTTAGATATTTTGATTTGAATAATGTAATTCAAGTTTAAATGTGTCTTCGAGTTGTAAGGACTTTCGACCGTGATGACTCGTCATTTAATAGAACGTTTAAAAAAACGAGGAAATCAAAATGAAGAATGAAGATTATAAAGAGTAAATAAACTGTGAAGAATTAAACCAAAGAAAAAGTGAAGAAAAATTTTAAATTGAAAAAATACCCTTGCGTATTTAAAGATATAATTACATAAATAAACCACACGAGAAAGTAAATTAAATTATTTTTACTTTTTAATATTTAAATAACACTCGATAATGTAATTTAACATCCTTGACACGATTAACGTTGTGAAAGCTATTTAAAAAAAATCAGGAAAGAAAAACAATGTTTAATCAAACTGTTTGCTTTACAAATTACTGTACGCACGTGTTCATAAATAATATTTAATTGCAATGGAAATTTCCTTTAATACACTTCGCGCAAAAGATATTCTTCCTTTGTAAACAGCTATCCATTTAGCGGCTATGAAAGGAAGTGATGGAGAAAAGATTCGGGGAAACAAATCTTAATTTAGCTCTCTTTTTCTTTATCTTTATTTTAGGATACAAAAATAGACATTTGCAGGTGTTCGTGAAAGATATTTTTGTACATTTGATGTCAAGAATACTTTGTCACGTGAATTGCAATTTATTTTAAAATACTCATAACATATATTTAAATAATATAAAAATAATATTTTTTATATTATTTCTTTTGTTTTTTAAATACAAATTTAAAATTTAGTTACATAGACGTGTTTTTTTAATCACTTCTGTTACTGTGCTTAATTCTTTCTCGATTTAATAAATGTATGCAAAAATTTTAAATCTTTTCATACGTTTTTACTTTAGATTTATAACAACATTTGTGCAATACTTAAACATTAAACTATTTGTCTTTGTTTTTGTGACTTTCTGCCATCACACGAGTAAATTTCGGACTTCTTTGCGAAAAAAATTTTTGTTTTAGTTACATCTCGAAAGTGCTTATGAGTTAATTTAAAAAATGCCGCATCATAATAAGTAATGATAACTTGAAGGCCAAAAGTCTATAAATGTAAATGTTTGGATTCGTAACAATTCGAGATTTCCGTCTATAAAATCTTTCCTCAGAAACTCTTGAATAAACGTTCCTAATTCTTAAAAATAAAAATCTCTATATTTTATGGAGTGAAATATTAAAATGCTATAAAAGCTAAAAAAAGATGCATTTTCGAGATATATATTCAACTCTCGACTCTCGAAAAAAGTACGAGATTTACAACTCTCAGAAACGTGTTTGGATTTGTAATGACTCGAGATTTTCGTTGCATATTCGCTTTTAGCCTTCTAAAACGCGTTGACCTTCACACATTGGTTTCGCACATATGATCGTTTCTAAATGCCGATAAGCTGATACAGAGCTGTTTGCTGTGCGTAGCGCATATCGCGCGGTTCCCATCCGAGCTGGCCTATCCGACCATATACTATGCATACAATTCCTTTCCACGATTTGAATTCTCGGAACTTTTTCCTGGATTCTCCCGAGTCTTATCTTGTTAGATACTGAAAGTCATTCATTCAGAATTAGATTGTCTCGATTCTCGAAAACCCACGTCGATTGCGAGTGACAGTGTCAAAAGAAGTTTTTGAAAAAGTTTTCTTTGACTTCTTTTATAAATTTCATATTCTCACATTCGAATTTTCCGATTCTTCTTCTTTCAGTAAAAGTCGCTTCTCGTTGCGTTTCGTATTTTTTTAAGATCTTCTATGTATATGAACGATTGCTTCAAAATCTCATTTACTTTGAAATATAAAGAATTCGATAACAATCTATGCTCGTTCAACCTTTACACGTGCCGTTTGCATTTAAAGGGTATTTCAACACTGGCTGAACATTCAAATATACAAGCGTCATATATGAAAGATGGTTTCCCGAAAAGTCCCGGATCTTACGTTGCTCTCCCAAAACACCGGGAAAAATCGCGAGTTTTTTCCATTCCAGAGACTCGCTCGTTCAGCTGCGCGAAGCGCAATGAGTCATGATCAGACAGTGTGTATGTGTATGTTTTAGTAAAGATTACGTATCACGCGCCGCTGAACAATTGACCCGACGATGTCTCACGAGTTAGGCTTCACTGAAGTTATTTAACACACAACGCGCCTTTGTCTCGATGCATTTAATTATCTCTTAATTGGTTTTTCAGCGATGTCGCGATACGGAACGCATTCGATTCTAATAGTGATACAATCGAGAGGTCATATTTTTATTGCTTTAATACTGAAGTACATTCAAATGATAAGATTTTGAGTAATTAATGAAATGATTGAAACAATATCGACTACAATGGAGTTGATAAATACATAAATATAAGATAATAATAATTGAAGATAACTTGATTATTTTTAAAGTAATCAATTAATTTTTATTTTATGTTATATTTATGTCATAAATATAAAACTGTTAAATAAGCAGAAATTAATTTTGCCCTCTTTAGTTTAATAATATCCAGTGATAAATTAAATATTAAATATTAAATTAGCATATTTTTTATTTAGTTTATTTAGATTTGAAAGGTCTTAAATTTGTTTTAGATAAATATCTGCCATGTCGTACACATGTCCAACATTTCTCTTATTTACGCTATGCCATGTTTATTTATGTTCCGTTTTAACACTCAAGTAGTGTGAAATAACATTTACATGTTTTAAACGGTTCGTTCAAATCGAACGGTTTATTTCGACGTTGAAGCAATTTCGTCGACGTATACTTACAACTTTCAACGCCGTTCTGTCCATACATACAGTTTTCGATGTTTTCTTTGATGGCCAGAAGAAATGTACGACATTCACGGGCTTGTTTATGCGCCACTTTCTCATCCGAGAACGGTCGATGTTTTATTGACGAACCTCATTGATCCTCTCGCATCATAATTTTAATCGCCTATTTCAGGAATATCCGTGTATCCATTTTTTCAATCGTATCCATAACAATAATCGCCGCGGACCCCTGCGAATCTTTTAAAATTGTATAATTGTGTTTAAGTCCACGGGGATTCCCGAGAGGAAGGATTCCCCGGGGAGGATTCGCCTGGTTACGGCTCTGCCCGGTGAATGATTCCGCGACATGCCGCGTGAACGGTTCTGCGAGCCGCGGTTCTATTGCGGAAACGGCCGCGCATTATATAACTCCGTTACTACTCCGCGCCCGCGCGGCCGCCAATTACTCTTTCTTTAACCATTGATCTAACATACAGCTCAGCTCGACATACATATATATATACACATATACGTGTGCCGTTGTCATGCGTTCTTCCGCGGACTCCGCTCAAGTTCGGCTGCGTTTAGTGCTCCTACTTCTAGATTAATTCCCACAAGCTGTGTTCTATGTATGGGATAACATGGATGCTTTGGATTTTAGTGGCGATGGTGACGATGATATCAGGCTGATATACTTATTTTTCAGTATCTTCAGTGAAGAAATGAAGAAACATAAATCATGCTCATGTACTTTTGACTCTCGCACTATATCTTCATTAGATCGTCATCATAAGCATCATTATAACTATTAAATTACAACTTAACTGTGCCGTCTCTTCTTTTAACAATATATTTAAATATACATTATTATGTAATTATTATGATGTAAAGTGTGCAATACATATATATACCACATCCGAAGATACATTCGCGCTGCACTGATGGCGCGACCTGTGTACATTATACGTGGTGATCATTCCCGCTATTTGGATCACGCGGGCAAAAATTGGCTGGGAACCCCGCATTATTCACGATCAACACAGACGCTTATCAGGCAGCGAGACTCCGTATTAAAAATGTATATCGAGGAAACTTTTTGCCATTTTGCCTTGACACACGCGTTAATCGGATTTGCATAACGCGTATTGTGACTCGTGTGTGGCAAGTTACAACATTTCACGCGTTTAAACGAAACGACAACGGCTCTTTGTAATCGCGATTGTTTGTCAATACATATACATATGTTGATTGAAATGTTTAGGATGCGTCACAGTATCTTTTTCTTACTTACAGTCTTTCTCTTACTTTTTTTTTACTACGTTTTCTAATTTTTTTTTCATTATACTTCGCTCACTGCTCGCAGCAAAACGACTCATATCTTGAAGTACATAAATTCTTATCGGCGAAGTGTTTATTCGTCATATTATCGTTACGGTTTTGCACGTGGAAAAAAAATGATATGAGACATTCAAAAGTAATGCCAGAGTAAAGCATATACAAAGTCCTTGGCTCACAATCAGCCTTGCATTTATTTCGAATTTATTCCTCGTATCTTTAATATTTTCAGTACATCGCCCATGACATAGGAATTCTCAATTCATCAATTGCACGTTGAAGGAAAAAGTTTATCGCACTAATTACAGATGATCGCCGTTTTAAATAATTACGTTTTAATTACGTCGAATTATACCTCAAATAAAAATAAAAATAATTAACGATATAACGAGAATCGAGAACCTACTTCGTAGGTGGTCTGCAATTCGCGTTAGAGGTCAGACTAGAATTCTAATTATTATTTTGCAATTTTACATGTATAAGATAAAAAATATTTAAACAATTAAAATATAAACGTGCTTAAAATATACATATATTAAAGTATATATATGAGAATATAAAACTAAATGTACATATATGTATATTAAATTTAATTTAAATACACAAGTAATGATACACGAATACAATATAAAATATATATTAAAATTCAAGCACACCTTGAAATGTACAGTTGATAAAGTTTTACATAAATAGAATTTTAATTTAAAAATTCTGACGGACGTACTATAAACGGCAATGCCAAGGCAGACATTCTGATATTTGCACTTTTTATCTATGTTGGCTTTATTTTTCTATGCTTAATTGTTCGAGTCGAATTGCTCTCTGCAATAACCTTCAGGTCACGCGGGAAGCCTTATCATCCCACTATCACGCTGTGCATATCATATTCTTGAAAAACACCTTAAGAGAACGTGATACTCTTAGTAGTGAACAAAAGATGTTTCATCAGCCACTGCCTTCGATCGGTAGAATTTGAATTATGCAGAAATATTAGAAATATTCCTGTAAATTACTTTGAATTAAGATTCTCGGCATTATATGTACCAAATGCATTCCTATAGTCGATATTACATATATTTTATAAAAGTGTATTTATTTTACACAGTGACATATTGTATATTTTTTATTTATAAACATTTTTTATCTTAATTTTCAATTATCTTCGCGCTTGCCGACGCCTCGGTGAAACAACCGTTACTTCGCTTTTCGTTTCGGTTCAGCTAGACCTGTGAATTTACACATTAAGTCCGAGCAAGATCAGATTCAGACATTAGTCACTCTAACTGACTCTACACAAGTATTATAAAATAAAAGAAGTAGATACTAAGTTCTAGGTCAAAGGCAGTCCACAATGATAGTTAAAAATTCTGGTTTCCTCCGGTAAACCCTTAAAATTCCTTCGTCATTATATAACAGAATAAAACAGAGCTCCGTAAATTGAAATCCATAAAATCAGAGAGACAAGTATTTCGCGCTGCCTTTTAAAGCAGCTTAATTAAGAAAGCAATAAAGCTGCTTTTCGTTGCCCTCTTAATCTTTTTAGCATTGCATGCGCGAACATTAAAAAAAATTAAATTGCACAAATGTACTAAGTTGGAAAATTTAATTGCACGTGAAAATACTCCGGGACAATTTCGTGTGGGAGATATTAAAGAGTTTTTTATTTAAATATATTTCCGGGAGATAATAAAGTAATTTCCCAAGATTAGTTTAATTACGACAATTAAACGAGGATACTTTAATTAATGATAATTAAAGATAATGACAAAACGTAACATTATCTTTATAGATATTTTATTGACGCTATTATTTCACACTCAAGATCATAGATCAACTTCGGTCAGCGACCGATAAACTCTGTATTTTCCTCGCGTGTTAAATGGTTTTCCCTATAAAGCGATACTGTTTAACAAAATATCTACTTTTATTTCCGCATGAGGAAATTTCCGCATAAATCTGGAAGAGCTTTGATAACGATGCTTTTGTACAGTATGTTACTAAATGAATCGTCCATTGAAATAATTATTAAATCTTGATTTTGATTAACGCATAATAAAATATTACATGCCTTCTGACTTACTTTTTAAATAATATAATAGATTGTACAATCATATTATATCGTACGTTATGCTATATCACATTTTTAATTTTTTAATTTAATTAACCTTTTAATTTTTTTAAATTTTAATTTGATGTTTGAAATTTTCCAATTTCTCTTCTTTTCTTCTTCTTTTTCTCTTCCTCTCTTTCTCCTCTGTCTCTCTCTTCCTTTCTGTTTCTTTTTCTTTCTCTTGTCCTTTCTCATTGAATTTGTGACTCTACTCTCTAAATTTTCTGGAGTGAGATTCACTCCAAAAGAGTGAAAAGTCACTTCAGAAAATTTAGAGAGTAATATTCTCCAATTTTCAATTTCCAAATTCTTTTTATTTTTTATTCTAATTTTGATTTTGTCATATTTGCCCATGCAGAAATGATCGTTCGACATTTATGAACATCAATTCGACATCAAATCGATGTCTATAGACATGAGCATTGCCTAGGTCTAAGTTTTTATATTTGAAACTTGATCTCGATTCTGTTTTTTTTTTTTCAATTTTATCTTAACTAGAAACAAGGAGATAATCGATTGACGGTGATTTAATCGCTATGTTAACTTCATTATTTCGACAAATGGTTGTAGCACGTGTAATGTCGTGATTGTACGACCTTCTCTGTGTTATTTGAAAAGTGACACAGCAGACAAATAAATTACGTGTAGCCAGATAAGGCCGGAACGGTGGAGGCAAATAATACAGACTCCTTCTCTTCAAACGCAGATTTACCAAACGCGTACCCGAAGAATCACTTAATTATTTGGATCCTGGATCGACAAGTTGATCGTCCTCGTTTCGCTGGAGCGGGCCTATAATCGTCAGTGGTCACTAACGCGCACACGTGTTTCTTTCTACCGCGACAATAACAGACGGAACTACAAAAAGACCATTTTTTTATACCAGAGGAAAAGTGACAACTTAGCAGAGGAAAAGAGAACAACTCAGTAAGTCGTAATATTATCTCCAAAGTTATTGCTGAAAATCAAAGGAATTGTTACCTATAACCGCATTATTATTTGTATTAAAAATAATTATTATCAAATAATAGTAGCATGACTTCAATTACAATCATGTAATTGATCTTTAAAAGATACACTAATCGTTACTTGTAAAAATCGTTAGATTCACGTACGGCTGAAGACTGGAGGGAGACACTCGAAGAGATAAATCTCGAGAACACCGACAGGTGTTTGCACGAGTATCGATGATTGATATCTTACTCCGCCCTCAAGAGTACTTCTCATTGAGAATTCGCATTGAGAATTCGCGATAAGATTAGCATCGATCGTTCGCGGGAGGTGGCGATATTTGCAAACAGTTGATACGGGATATGTGAAGTGTCAATTTCAATCTGATTTACGATCACATGAGGAGATCGCCGATTATACCGGGTGGCTGACAAATCTACATGCGTTCAGAGAAGAATCTTCACATTGTTAACAATTTGTGACAATCGAGGAGAGGATTCTGAAAATTATTACAATAGTGAAGGAATTCTTCTTTCGTTTGCGCGAAAATAAAGGAGCGATTATTCGACGCAAAAGCGTCGGAGTGTGAAATCGTTGATTAACCCGATAAATTAATTGAGTGCTTTTTAACCGTCGAAGTGGCAGCTCGCGACGAGTTAATGCCGCGTATAAGGACCGATGGATTCAACGAAGATCAAATCGAA
>NW_012027441.1:0-578 GCF_000956235.1 Wasmannia auropunctata
TTCGGCGCCTGACTTCCGGGGCTGTCTGTCGCCACGTCGCGTCGTCGTGACGTGGAAGAATTAGCTACGCATTTTATTGGTCCGCCGCGCTACCTGCGACTTGTTTTTCAAAGATCACCGATCAATAAAGATCTTCGGGTTTTTCCGGAAGCGATCCGAAGGGAATCGGAAGCGGTCGTCGTCGCGGGGAGTCGGATGTCGAGCCTCATTCGTGTTCGGTCCGCAGATCTATAAACACATTCTACCAAGCGAGTCTGTCTAAAAACGCGACTATAACGAGACGTAGTGTGTGATCGAGCCGGAACGCGAGTCAAGGTGACGGCCTTAAGCGTTACAGCGTGTCCGTCCGACCACGAGTGGCTCACGACGGCATCCCCAGGCGTTGCCTTACCTAGGCTCAGGGTGCGCGTCGCTAAGCGTTGCCACAGTCGAAAAGCAGGACATACGTCCCTACGCGATAAAGACTTCGGCAGGGCATAGGCCCCTACGCGGTCAAGTCTCGGCAGGGCATAAGCCCCTACGCGTTGAAACTATCGATACGCGATAAATAAACTTGTGCGAACTTTTATAGTCGTATA
>NW_012027441.1:598-1606 GCF_000956235.1 Wasmannia auropunctata
ATTAAATGAGGGCATTCGGGATACGCTAACTGTGATAGTCTCTCGATATCTGAGCCGAGAGCAGCTAAGTTTTCTCCGAACTTTTGTCGTCTGTTTGTGAATTGACAATAATAATTTTGTAAAGATTGACTTTCTCCGAAACGCAACTCCAATTTTGATTTTAATTCCGCGTATTCCAAATTATCTAAATTTTGCACGCTCTCTAATACCGTATGAGCCTTACCTCTTAAACATGACACTAAAACAGCGGTTTTTGTTTCGTTAATCCAACGATTCGCTCGAGCAATCAAATCAAATTATGAAAAGAACTCACGCAAGGGAACACTCCCGTCAAACGTATCCGGTTTCAATTTAACATTCACTTCTCCGCGGGACGAAACGTACGGCTCGGAAGGAACGGAAGGAACGCACACATTTGCGGTAATATCGCGGGGCGAAACTTGCGAACCGGAAAGAACGGAAGGAACGTGCACACTCGCGGTAATCTCGCGGGACGAAACACGCGAAACAGAAGGGACGCAAGCGCTCGCGGCAATCTCTCTAATATCGGAAGGACTTAACTGTTCACTGGCGATTCTTTGCAGCCTCTCTCGGAGCTGTCGTATCTCGTCGTCTTGCTGCTGTAGTTTTGCCTCGAAAGCGGCGCGTTGTCGTTGTTGCTCCTCACGAAGAGTCGCTTCAAACGCGGCCTGTTGCTGCTGTTGAAGCGTGCGTTCTCCCTAATCTTGCGCAGTTCCTCTAGCGTCGAACGAAGCACTTCTGTCAAGCTCGGCGTCTCCTCGCCTTCCGCCGTGCGTGCACACATCCGCTTCCTCGTCGTCGCCATCACCACACGACACTCCGTAATGTTTATGATCTCGGAAGGGTAATGTACACTACCGATCCTGGAGGACGACGCACCGATCCCGGACGAGCCCCCAAAATGTTACGCCCGGGAGTCGTTCTCGCGCACTCGCGTTCGCGTTCGCGTTCCGTTCTGACGCTTCCGCGGGAAATAAGGGGACTCGA
>NW_012027441.1:3064-4106 GCF_000956235.1 Wasmannia auropunctata
GTACAACATTAGGTTCCGAACAAGTATCTTTTATTACAAGTATTAAATGATCAGCAAAAGAAAAAGCGTATATTATGTTACAGCAAAACATGCTGATATTTTTAATTCCGATCTTTTTACTTTATTACTATGAGACATTGTTCTAACATTTTCGAGGCTTTGAGTTCGACCTTTCATTTCATATATATGTTTAACCGTTTGTGAATGTCTTAACAAATTTGTTTTACGATACGCAATACTGACATTACACGCAGTACAAAAAGCTTTATTTAATTCTAAATGGGGAGCCAACCATCCTTTAAAAACATTTTCGTCTAACCAAGAATTTTGAAAAGATCTATTACTTTGTTTAATAGCTCCTTTAACGACGCTGGAACCCATAATGCACAATATTTATACGTATAAATGTTATTTTACGTACCTCATTAACTCTTTAACCTTCTTCTCGACTAGATCCCGCCTTCCCGCCAAAACAATAGGGCCTCTCGTTTCCACTCTGTCGTATACTCGTATACATTACTGGGTTTCGTTAGCGCTGCAGTGCGTATGCGCGAAAAGGTGACTCGCATAACAACACTGGTCGGAGGGTGAATTCATTGGACGAGGCCTTTGATGCGGAATGTTAGGTATACATACTACATAGTCTGACCCTTCCCCATTGCCACCAAGCCTTTCTAGCAGCTGATACCGTTAATAAAGTGCGTTTTAATTTTTGTGTCTTTTCATGATCGAAAATTCAGCAGTTTCAAGCAACAATGAAATTCCGCGTAAAACTGAGAAAATCTGTTCCGAAACGTTGGAGATGTTGAGAACAGCTTATGGGGATGCTGCTTTATCTTCAAAATTTGATCTGCTCAAAATATAGCACGCACTTTGCTGACGATATTGACTGCTAGAAAGACTCGGAGACAACTGAGAAGGGCCAGATTGTATACCTAACATTCTGCATCAAAGGCCCTGATGTCCAATTGATCGATTGACTTCCCGACAATTCTAATTAGGCCCCCAAAAATAGTCTTATTACTTTTGGAACAGACCTGCA
>NW_012027442.1:0-1154 GCF_000956235.1 Wasmannia auropunctata
TATTGCTACTTGATGTGCTGTGTTGCATTTTGACCGATAAAAAATACCAATAAGTACTTATGCAAAACATATAATTGGGATCTATTAATTCGTACAATATTTTTTAAAATATTGAAAATCAAAAATATAAAGGAACAGGGACAGTGAAAGATGTGTAAGTACATGAATGCTATTTAATTTTAAAAAAAGGGTTACTGGCTACGACCTTATTATGTATAAATCAATTATTTTGCATTTTTTATTCATTTGCATATGCTTTTTTATGTTTTTTACGATTGGTGCTAGAAAAGATCTAAAAATTTTATATTTAAAATATATTGTAGTTAGTTCTACATATAATAATAAAAACATAATTATTAGATAATCATTCAATATAAAAAAATTTTTTGCATTAAATACAATAATCTTTTGGAAGTTATACAAGAATAAAAATAATGGTTCGCTGCAATTGTATCGCCCATTAAAAAATTTTTTGATTTATCAAAATAATACAAATATAAAATTCAAAATCAAAAATTTTGAGTATCAAATGTTAATTTATTGTCTATTTATAATGAAGATTTTTACCATAAATAGATGTATTCAGCGTTAAAATACAGGTTAAATGTCCCTATTAGTGTGCTTTTATAGTTAAATAAGTCATAAAAATAAACTGGTACAAATAAATAAAGTATTTTTTAAAATTAAGTTAAAGTATTAACGTATATAATACCAAAGATTATATTCTATTTTTTAACTGTTAAAGTAAAATAAATATTTTTTGAATGGTGCATATCACGATTTAGAAGAATTAACTCGAATATCTTATCGAATATCAAATATACTCGAATATCAAAAACGATATCTTATCGAATATACTCGAATATCAAAAACGATAAGAAACACTTACTCAATAGAAGTGAATAAATTGATTATTATCATAATTTACATCATGTAAAATGTAAATTATAAATTGATTTAATTTAATAAAATAAGTGAAGAAATTTAATAAAATAGTGAAGTACTTAAATATTTTAGAAATGTTTTATGTTATTTATTATATGAGTCCATTGATACCGCAAAATTTTAAGGCTTGTCCCTATTAGTGTGCTCTCCTGTTTTCACTGTCAGCCGGCTGACTCGGCTAACTCATAACTTGTGTAATGGTCGTGATG
>NW_012027442.1:3863-5672 GCF_000956235.1 Wasmannia auropunctata
AACATTTTAATAATCTAAATGTATATTGAATTTAGAAAACATGTAAATGTTTAATAAATACAAAAAAAGGTTTTACAATTTAATAACAAATTATGCAACTAAGGGTAAGCAGTCAATTTAAAGATTATAAATTTCTCGTACTAGCACTTTAGACGCGCGCTATTTAATTGCATTTTTACTTTTTACTATAATTGACTATAATTATACATCAGCCCTTTGTACCTCAATATACATACAACTGTCAAAGTCAATGTAATGATAGCCGCTCACGAAGTTAGCGCAGCGAGAGAACCAATCAGTGTCGCGGAAAAGAGTCAATAATCAGCCTCTTCAGCACAATCAAATGGGACTTGCGTAGAAATTATTTCCTGTTTAGTCGCTAATTAATCACGCAAATCTCGATTTTTTCACCGCAGCCGTTTCGGAAAAAAAAGGATATTAAACCTTTGATACAGTATAGACCGTTGCGATATAGATGAATGTTTAAATGGGTGGCTCTGTCATGCTTACATTGTTAATATTAATGACATTTACATGCATGTGATATTTTCATGTATTATTCGCGCTTTCTCACTCTTGGACAAGAGCCGGTGACGTGCCAAAACGTTATTGGACAACGTCAGATTTTTGCGACAGCGGTCATCGACTTCGTCGGTTTTGAGAAATCGGCCGCAGGGTCTGATGTCTCATGACGGATAAAAGTCATATTTCGCTCACGAATTATATTTCATTTCTTCAGCCCTTATAACACGCCTACAATTAAATATCACAAAAATTATTTTAAATTGAACAATATATTCAGGCTCCGAGAATTAAAATTTTAAATAAATAATTGTAATGGGCTAGGTGTCAAACAAGGTCTTTGTGCTAATCCGCGTTATATTCATATAAAAAATTACATTAATGCTACCAGACGATCGTTTTGACTTTACATCAAGCTCTCGATCTTTAGTGGTCTTTTATAAAATATTACATATGTGTCGGTTCATCTTTGTGTATTACATACATAATTGTCCGATTTACTCATATTACATTTTTAAACGTTTTGTTAAGGATAGACGTTAATATTAACACATATATGCAATTAGTCCTGTATTATGTTGAATGATTTATAATTGCGTAATGTAACTGAAGAATTACGAAAATTTAATATTGAACAACTTGAAATAAATATTTTAAATAAACTATTCAAATATTGAGCCGTTTAAAAAAAAAGACTTTATGAAGTAGGAGATATCTTTACTGTATGTCTCATCAAGAAAGCAATTATAATGATATACGTTTTAAGAAACGAAGCAAAGATGCGAACGCTTTTATCTGCAGTTAATGAAAATTACAAAAATACGGAAAACTTGTAAGATAAAGCATAATAAAAAATACCAATTTCATATTTTTCTGATAAATTCTTGAAGAAGAACTAAAAAGAGAACTACAAGAACTACAGTTAAAAAAAAGTTAAATATGATGATATGCGTTTGTCTGAAAACTTTATACGTGTTTTTAAAAAATCTATTAAACTAAATCTAAGAATAAGTGCATTTTAAGACTAATATTATAGTTAAGTTTATTATAAAGTATAAATTATTCATGTTTAAGTTAATATATCTTACATAATATTAATTTAGAATAAATTTGTTTAAATAAATTTTAAAAATTGTCAGATGCATTAAATTTGAAAATAATTAAAGGATATAAACATCATTCTTTAACTGCAAACATAAACTTGTACAATTATGTATATATACCTTTTTTAGATAGGACTAGACAAAATTGGCGCGCGCGTAGTGTATATATATATATATATATATA
>NW_012027442.1:5692-7204 GCF_000956235.1 Wasmannia auropunctata
TATAATATTAAAATGTAATAAAAGTGATATTAATTCTTTAATAAAAAAATAATTTATTTCTTATTAAATTAATATATATCAGTAGAAAGACATGTAATCACTTAAAATATATTTATTTAATATTTTTACAGATATATTTTTGGCAGCAGTTGCTGTAATTTTGATTATAATATTTATTTTTGTTGTTAACAAGAAAGAATTTTACAAATTAAAAAGAAACTTAGAATTTGCTTTTTCTCTGCCTGGTGCGCCTATATTTTTATCTGTTGTTAATTCATTGCAAATTGCTCTCAATTATAAAAGTGAGTATAAAGATGTCTTAAAGTATAATTTAAGATAAAAACATTTATTTAAATCGAACTTCGTGTTGAATTAAAATACTTGCAGTAAATACATTTTTAAATGTTTTGTACAAATAAGTATATAATTTACAATATGTTGTATAATTAATTACGCATGTACATATTATTTATTATTTAGGTAAAATTAAATATAAAAATTATGATTATTATGAATAAATATTTAAAATTATTATCTCAAAAATATTTTAATTTTGCAAATGGTATTATATGTAAATATATCTTTACAGAACTTCTAGACTGTGTAGATTCAACTACTAAAAAGTATGGAAATATTACTCGTTTTATCTTAGGAACAGATGTGGTCGTAGTACTTTCAAAACCCGAGGATTATAAAGTAAGTTTATAAAAAGACGTAACAGTCGATAATAGATAATTCATTGAATTAAATATACAGCTTGTGCTTACGAACGTAAATGGTACCTACAAAACATCGGTAACCAAAACATGGGAGGTAATAATTGGTGACGGAATTGTCAGAACTTCAGGTAATGTGTCTAAATATGAGAAATATTTGTTTTATTTTGTTCTTTATATTTTTAATTTTATACAATAATATAGATTTAAATTAATATTGAATAGATATGGATGATATACGTATTTCTTTATATTTAATATTGCGTTTACTATTGATAGGTGCAACTCACAAACTTCGACGAAAAATAATACATCCCTTGTTGAATCTCAAGTATTTATCCAAATATGCAACATTTTTCGATAACTTTAGCAATCTTTGTGCAGACGCTATAGAAAAAAATGTCGATGGACAAATGTTTGATCTTAAACCGCATATAATGCAATACACATTTGACATATTTTTAGGTGAGAATCGTAGTGCATGTGTGTACACTTGAAAAATCTTATCTGTATAATCTGATTTATAACGAACTTTGATATCAAATTTCTGTTGTTACGATTTATATTATAATTAAATAACAAAAGTTGATAAATGTTAATTCACAGCGTCAGTTGTGGGTATTCAGAAAACGGCGTATAAAGATGGAAACGAGCTATTACATTTGCAGAAGAAGTATGTAACTTTAATTACACATTATTTCATATGTTTAATTCGATAATCCATAATTATTTTAGATTATTCGAACACTCATATAGCAGAGTAATAAAACCGTGGCTACAATTGGAATGGATTCTT
>NW_012027442.1:7224-7960 GCF_000956235.1 Wasmannia auropunctata
GGGATTGCATGGGTGAATATACTAATATAAACTATTTATTTTGAGAATAATGGAACTTTGGAAATCCTTGTATCTGTCTATCATGTCACGTTACGTATAATTTAATTTCTGTTGAAGTTCATGATCTTCAGTTTTTTCATAATGCTTTCCATGATTAGATTTATATCATTTTTACACTAAACAAGTGAAATAAAAAAAGTTTCTATAATATGCACATTTAACGTTGTTAAATATTAAGACTAATTTATCTTAGTTATTGATTTATTAATGCTTTGTTTTCTCTACATGTTTATGTTATTTATTTTTAGGTCAGAGATATGTACTTTTATCCGTGGCGACGATAGTTGTAAATCTGATCCGACGATTTCGATTTATGACGACTGGCAGCGTAGATGACATTAAAGTAACAGCCGACTTCTTGTTTCGAGCTCGAGATGTTAAAATGTCTATATCTCGTGTATGAGTTATTAAGAAGAGCGATGTTTACAATAATTAATAACATTGTAATTAATTAATAATTATAAATTTTAATTATAACAGATTATTATTTTAATTTTTGTGAGTCGATCTCACATATGCGCACACGTACTATAAATATACATTATATAGTATTATTGTTAGACAATAGTATATCTCTACTTGAAAAAAAATATATGAACATTTCTTTCCAAGTGTAAAACAGAGAATAATTTCGAAATAAATTAATTCTATCAATGCAATGTTAGATCGGAAGAGC
>NW_012027442.1:7980-27763 GCF_000956235.1 Wasmannia auropunctata
ATATATACATATTGTATATATATATATATACATATTGTATATAATATACATATATATATATATATACCTATATATATGTATATTATAAACATATATATAATTGTGATATACGTTTCGACTTAACTACAGTCTTTATCAGCAACCAACATTGACGATGAGTAGAATATGGAAAATTTTTGCGACACATTTTAAGATCAGTGTAAAATAACACAAATAATCTAAGCTCGGCTCGTAATTGTTAAGACAAATAATGAAAAGTAAAATTAAAAGACCGCAAATAACCAAATTTATGGCTGTTTTTAAAAAAATTAATATTTAAATGAAAACATGTAATGTTAAAAACATTAAAAAATTTAAATTTCTAATTACATAAGATGTACGTATATATAACTGCAGTACTAGTTATAACTTAACTACATGTTTCAAGTTTAGCATTTATTAAACTAAATTTTTAATTTTTTTTTACACTGGCATTAAAATGCGTCGCGAAAATTTTCTATATTATACTCATCATTAATGTTGGCAGGTGACGAAGACTTAAGTAGTTAAGTCTTTTTTAAGAAACTGGTACCGCAGTTATATGTATGTTATTGTACATCTTAGAATGTAATTAGAAATATACTTATTGGAACATCCAGAAATTTGCTCTGTTTTCGGCCTCCTAATTTGCACCTTACAACGTTCAAAAGCATGAATCTTTACCTTTAATTTGCGTACTCAATGAGCATTGTACGATTTTTTTTCACCGAGTTATTCAACATTGAAGTGAAAAGGATCATTTTTACTTCCATATTGAATAACTCGGTGAAAAAAAATCGCACAATGCTGATCGAGCACGCAAATTAAAGGTAAAAATTCACCCTTTCGAACGCTGCAAGTCGCATTTGTATGCGATTTTTATTGCACTCCATAGAACTTTGCAAACTTACTACAAAATTTTTAGATTTGATGAATCTCCATTTGCATTCGTGCAGCTTTGTAAAGAATCAGTAAGTCATTTAATGAATTATGGATTTCGAAAGAAGAGACTTCAAGCTGTAAAATGCTTTTTGGATCATTCTGTTACGATCGTTTTTGACGAAGTTATACTTTTTTGAAATTTGCCTATTTTTAGCGATCAGAATAGATGATCCTTTAATTTTGGAGAGGAGTGTATATACTTTATATAAAATAATTTATTGCTTACGACCGACTGTTGCTAAAAGAATAATTAAAAGCAGAGAAAATATGCGTTCCACCGAGATTGTTACCAAAAATCTTTGCAATTACAATACATCCTCATCAAATTTAGGCTACAGACTTCTATTGACTGAACTGGATTTAAAGTAAGTATATTATAATAAGTATATAATTTTTTTCTACGCATGTTTATTGATTGGATGTCCGATGAATCTAAAAATTAACTTGATTAACAAATTACATTTTATGAGAATTTCGATGACTTACGTCCAATGTCCACAACGCTGAGAAATTAGTCTCTCTCTGTCGGACATCTCGGACAGAGAGAGAATTGACCACATTTAAACAATTTTTCCATTTGATTAATGCGATTGATCAATTTTCTTTCCATCGAAGATCTCACACCAATTTCTAATATGATGAACAAAGCTTAAGAGTCAGCACATAAAATCTGTTCGTGTTGCTTGCACTACTTGCACTTAGAATTTTCGCTTTCTCTTTCGCAAATGCCAAAATATAAATTTATCTTGTTTAAGTAAAAATTGTTCAAGATTTGGTAGTATATTTTATACATACCTACTAAAAAGACACGTTAAATTAGAGAAACTATAAAAATAAAACGATTTACATAAAATATATAAGTATAAATTTTATTTTTGCATCTTTTCTTTATACAGCGATTCACATAGTTGGTAACGCGCTTCTCGTTTTATCATTGAATAAAATTGATATTGGAGAATAAGAATTAATGAATTTAAATTGAAGTAATAGGTTCTAAATTAATTAATATCATTTACATATTTTATTTTAAATTTTTAATATGTAAAACGTGCTACAAAAATATATTTTAATGTGAATTGTACATTTGTTTAATCAGAAAAAACACTATCATTTAGATTATATACCTAATTATAAAAATAATTAGTTTTAGAGTAATAATATTGGCATTTATATCAAGTATATCATATCAAGTCAAGTGATAAAGTATATGAAAGTCAGGCGATCGAATTGAGAATTATACTTTATATTATACTTCAGATATTTCTGATAAGAAAAGAATAAAAGGCATTTACTAATTCATTTAATTCACTAATTTTCTTACGTCGACTTAAAAATTTTTTAACACCAACGGAATGCAAATCATAAAAAGAGAGTTATTTAGTATTCAAAAATCGAACAACCCGAAATAGTCACAAATTTAAAAAATATAAAAAAAAGTTATCATTTATCGCACATAGAGTTTGAAGCAATTCAAAACTATACAAATGTATACCGTTTGTACATTATAGTTTTTAGATTTCCGAAAAATGACCAACATAAAAGTTGACTGACATAAATAGTGGTATTTTCTTTTTATTATATCGATATTATGATGATATTACTATTATTACCTTGTTGTTATTCTAAGTATTTACGCATGATACTGACGTTTTTATTTCTTTGCTGAAAGAAACTTATTATTAAATCAAACGGATTTAAAATATTTTCTACACAAAAGTATATACAGGGTATTCGCTACTCAATGGTACAGCGCTTGTGGGCAGGTAGAGAGGACCAAACTGAACAAAAAAGTCCTTTACCATTTTGCTATCTTCGCAATAATTTTCGAGATTTTAATATATAAAGCTTGTCGAATCTGAACGCGCGGCGAGATACGCCCCCCGCCACGGACCGCGGTCGCCTCACCCGCGCGCCTAGCGCGCGGCACGCGGGGGAGGTGAGTCGCGGCATTGATAAGCGTGCAATTACCTCTACCACGTGCCGCGCGCTAGGCGCGGGGGGGAGGCAATCGCGATTCGCGGCGGACGAGCGTATCTCGCCGCGCGTTCAGATTCGACGAGCTTTATATATTAATATCTCGAAAACTATTGCGAAGATCGCAAAATGGTAGAGGACTTTTTTGTTCAGTTTGGTCCACACTATCTGCCCACGAGCGCTGTACCATTGAGTACCAGACACCCTGTACATGTATATTTATCTCAGAGAAATCTGCTTATAATATCAACATTCGATATTAATATCAGAAAAATAGTAACGACGCATTATTAAACACCTAACTGTAATAGTAGAATCATTTATGACCAGAATCATTTATAAAATAACTTTTTCAATTTTAATTCAATTTAGATTTTGCTAAAAATAAAAGAGAGTCACCCATCAAGATATAATAAACCTTCATCTATGGCGCGATTCAAAGCAATTTTACACGCATCTGCCATATCATTGGCCGTGTCGACTACTTCTATTCTTCCTAGGTTCTGATCTCGGAGTCGTCGACACATATAGATTTTTTATTTGCTGCAGCTGACTTTGGCACCATCCCTGTCACCTTTACTCTTAATTGTGGGTTGATTCCAAAATAGAAGAGAGAATAAGCGAAGCTATCTGTTGAAATTGCTATCATGCCTCTATCTCTCTGTTTGCTAGATAGCTGTAGAAAAGTATAAACAACATCGCGATTCTTGATGCTGTCTCGATCCTTCATCAAGTAGATTTCGTAACCTGTATTTGTGTTTAAGGACGAACTCTGAAGCAACCATATTAAATTTGTTAAAGCTTATCGCTATGTAATTTCTTTATAAATATTTTGCAGTTTGCGTAGGTTACTGTCACATATATAATTTGCGTGAAACGCAGACAACTATCTTTTTAAGTAAATTGGGACAACACAAGGAAAATTAGCAAAGTACAAGAATAACACGCAGAATTGTTTCATTTAGTAACTTAAAGTAGTTCCGCAATTTGATTTGATTTAATGCATATAGTTTATTTCAATTTGCATTAAATTTCTTTTTGTTAAATATGTAAAATTGGAAGATATACACTTTCATATTTGTTATTTTCACTCATTTCTGTCTACTTATATTTAGATCTTGAAATCTACGAATTTCGAAATTAAGATAACAATTACATCTCATTATATTTGTATATTTCGTCAGTTTTTGAAAATTTTATTAAAAATTTGAAGTTAAAATAAATAAATTAAGAAAGTCTTATAATATTTATTAGTTTACTGAATGTGGCTTTTTGAATGTTATCAAGTATATGACAGTATGCCAAGTTGACTGTGTCGGCCGAACTGCACGCATTGTTTCTTCTGACCCGTCAACTTCTTGGAACCTTTTTCCAATACGGAATGCAAAATGAAATATTAGATTGACAATATAACATTTTTTCTGTTTCGCTGAATGTACGACGTGATGTACATCCGCATATCACAAATGTTACATTCGATATTTATTGGATTAATTCAAATGAGGGATAAATTTTTCCACTACTTTTAAAAACTGTTTTCTAATTACGATAAAACTGACAGAGATATTGCATTGATATATATTGTACACGAATGTATGAGCATTGAAACTATTATTAATTAAGTCTAAATTACACATTGGTATTGGGGTCGTGTGGTTTGACCGCGGCGAATTTGTCGCCTCATCGTGTCGGCCACATTATAAGAAAATAATCTAATATTCTTTCCTTCTGCTGCTATTCTTCTTATCTTTTGGCAATGGAAAAGAATATGAAAATAAAAAGTTGCTTGTATTCAAAGAGGATCACTCAACACGCAGTGACGAGAAAGTCAAGTCTGATTGAACTCTAGTCACAAATTAATCTTATCCTCGCAATGATTCGATGCTACTTGTCATCGGCAACTTTTGAACTTCGTTCTTTCCCGAACTTTCTGTTTGTTTCTTCTACGGTTTATGTATTAAGTTTATAAATTTTTTTGGAACCATGCCAATTTGATTTTATAAATAACGACAGGAATACAGAAACAGGTCGATCAATAAAGACATGCTAATAAACATGTTAATGTATTTATTTCTATATTTCTCCTACATTTTACATAAAATTAAAAATAAACGATTTAGACAGGAATTAAAATTTAAATAAAGATTCTAAAGAACAAGGAGACAAGGTAGTCTTTAAAGCTCAACTACAATATTCTTAAATCGATCTCAAATAAAACAGTACGATCGTTTCAGCTTGACATCAAACTCTTCTCAGTGATTTTTACGATAAAAAATGCATTTTTTTGCTCGCGTGAATTAAAATTAAAAATAAACGATTCAAACTCCGAGAATTAAAGTTTAAATAAAGATTATATAGAAACCACTAAAGAGGGTTTGATGTCAAGCCGAAACGATCGTATGGTACTGTCTCATTTTATAATTGGAAGAATATAATTTGTTCAGCATTAAAAACTATCTTGGCTCCTGTGGTCCTGTATCATTTTTATTTATATTTTACATAATTCCCATTTTAATATAAAAGAAATTATCGATTAGAAAAAAAGACATTCTTATATAAATATATTTACAGTGATAAATAATTATAATTTTATGGTAAATTAATTATGATTAAAAACTCCATTTTTAGTTCTATCTACTGTAATGCTAGTGATAATATATTTATTGTTTTAACAATAAATATAAAATAAACATTGAAAAAATTTAGATTATTATTATTCCAAATAATATTAAAAATTGAAATATAAATATATATGAAATGTTAAGTAGTATCAAATGCAATTATAGTGAATATAATTGTTTTTTGATTTAATGAAAACATTCGTTTTTGATCTGCGTGATAATAATGACTAAAGAATATATAGAAAATAAAAATCATCAACCTTTACGATATAGTTGCACAAATGCACATCATAATTGATGACATTAAAACCATGAAATTATAACTTGCATAGTTAAACAACATAGATAGTATATATTGTAGTTGGCTCCAAATGGCTATTAATTATATATAAATTATTATAAATAATAATTGCAAGTAATATTTTTCTCAGTAATAATTCAAATGACAGAATATTACATTTTGAACAACAAATTTGTTATTTGTTCAATTATAGTCTTTAAATTGCACATATTAAAGTTAATCATTTCTAGCTTTTATAAAATATACATATACGTAATATTTTCTGAATATTTTTTAGTCACAAAATGAATTCTTTGAATTCAAGTTACTTCTATATTCTCGGATTTTGTTAGTTTGAGCTGTAAGAAATATAATATATATATACATATATACATATATATACATATATATATATACATATATATATATTGTATCTATATACATATATTTATATACACAGATTTACATTATATACATACTATATAAATATATGATTTTTCAAAATATTAATACAAGTTTTACTGTATGTATATTTTACTCATTTCTTCAAAAAACATGGAAATTATACAATTCCACAGGTTTAACAAATATACAAAATAACAGTCAAACTTATAATTATTCCAATCGCTGTTCCTACTGATAAAATATAACAGTAGTCGATTAGCAAATATCGTTAATATTGCTATACCTATAGATTAGAAGAATTAACGCCGTTACCAATGCTTTACTAAAAATTGCAAATTGTTATTAACAATTAATTCTCAATGCTGGTTAAAATATATTCTTATTACAACATAATATTTTTCGTCGTTCATTATTAATTCCTGTATGCCAATAGATTAAAATTTATTATTTTGAAATTAAGTAAATTAATGGATATTGTATAATATTTTTCTGTATAATATTTTATGTATAATATTTTTTTGTATAATATTTTTTAATTATAATTTATTATTATTTTAAGGAATGATTAATTTATTAGTAATTTGTATATTTTTACGATAAGTGAATTGTATAACAATATTTTTTGATAGAAACGATCATCCGAACATGATTATTAATCAAGCTACTTTGGGAGAAGAAATTTGTGAACACTTGAATGAAATCGACGTAATCTTATTATCAACAGAAATCAATGGTTGCGGATTAACAACGGCTATTGCTATGGTTATCAAAACTGCCAATTTAGATATAAAAGTCATCGTAAGTGTGCAAGTGCTTTTTATTTGTTCTACTCATAAATTATTTTTGCTGATTTCTATATGTAAAACAAGCTGTAATTTGTCACAGAAAATTGCATTTACTTTGAATAAAAATAGAAATTTATGAATTATATGAAGTCTCAATCCACAGGAGGTCCAACATGAAGTTCTTGAGCCTTTAGTTAGAGATATTAGGAAACATACAGCTAGACGACGAAGCTAATAACGAATTGAGAATAGTCAGAATACAGTGTGAATATCATGTATGGCATGCAGGTACTGAAATTATTCCGCATGGTTGGTTTGATTCTATTGTTCGTGTACCTGAAACAGCGGTTAGTGCTGGACGTGCTGCATTATTATCAGAAGAAGAAAAAATTGATGACTCTAGCGGAGCAATTGGTTTAGCTACGATTAAATTTCTAACTGAGCCAACAATAAAATAAGGCCAATAATTAATGGGAAAAAAATGACTTTATACATTTTTTTAATTCTTGCACATTTTATATATTTATAATAAAAGCACCGAATATTTACTTAAGAAAATTATAATTAAATATTATAACATTTTTACAATAAAGGAAACCGGGGCTGATTGATACATTTTTTTAAATGAATTTTTTACATGTATAACTAATAAATAAAATAAATATTGCAAAATATTTTTAAGTTTCACAAAACAGGCTTAAAATGACTAAAATGACCAATGGGATCATAGTGAAGCAAAAACTTGACAAAAGGGAAAGCAAAAACTGTGATTCCATTGGTCATTTTAGTCACTTTAGGTCTGTTTTATGAAACTTAAAAATATTTGGAAAGACAATGGCGTTAAATTTTTGCTGCATGTATTTTTGGATGGTTAAACGGTTTATTAAAAAGAAATTTTTGTTTCTATGTCTAATCAAATACTTGGCAACTTGTATGATCTCATATTTGTTTTTGGACAATTTCTATTTGTGAAAATAATATTTTTGGTTTAGGAAAGATGTAATGTACGATACTTTTTTATATACTTGGCGTAATCTTTTTCTATTTTTTTTTTTAAAGAGTTTTGATAGGATCTCGCTACTTTTTGTAATTTGTTTTTGGACAATTTTTATTTGTTAAAACTTGGCGTAATCTTTTTCTTTTTTTTTTTTAAAAAGAGTTTTGGTAGGTCTATCCTTTAATCTCCTTGTGTGGAGCATAGGACGTCTACAAGCCTCCTTCATCTTATTCTATTAGAGGTAAACGTTTTTATTTCTGCCCAGCTCTTTCGTCCGATATCCAAGGCTTGTATTCGTTTCTCAAATCGATAAGCTAAAGCATATGTGGGGTGACGGATCGAACTCGAGACCGCCGATTATGAATCAACGTGCTCGCACATCATTTGTCCTCGCGAGCTGCACAATCGTTGCTCGAATTAATTGCTTTTTCGCACTTGCGGGTGATAGGTCCACAGAATCCTATCCAGCCGTCAGAGTTGTGCTGACTGTCGGTTGGCCGGAAGAACCGGTGAGGGCCGATTTTTATTTTGTTTATTTACTTGAGTTCTAGATGGTTTTGAACTTGGGTCTCCTACACGGAGAGCAGGCACACTACCATGTGTGCCATGACCCCCACTCTACGTGCAATAAATGAAACTTTTCTTAATATTTTTTAAATTTGTGACTATTTCGGGTTGTTCGATTTTTGAATACTAAATAACTATCTTCTTGTGTTTTGCTGCCGAAAGTAACGGAACGCAGTTTCGTCGAAGCTACGGTACGTATGTAAAATCACATAAAAAAATATTAAGCACCAAGATCCTGCTATGACCGTGTATTCGTTATGTGTAAAACACATATACGGTCATAATGTATATACTTATATACAAAATGTCCGCTACTTAATGGTACAACGCTCGTGGACAGGTAGAGTGGACCAAACTGAACAAAAAAGTCTTTTACCATTTTGCGATCTTCGCAATAGTTTTCGAGATATTAATATATAAAGCTCGTCGAATCTGAACGCCCGCCCGCTGCGGACCGCGATCGCCTCCCCCGCGCGCCTAGCGCGCGGCGCGTGGTGGGGGTAATTGTACGCTTATCAATGCCGCGGTTTATCTCCCCCGCGCGCCGCGCGCGCTGGGCACGCGGAAAAGGCGACCGCGGTTCGCGGCGGGCGGGCGTATCTCACCGCGCGTTCAGATTCGATGATTTATATATTAATATCTCAAAAACTATTGCAAAAATCGCAAAATGGTAGAGGACTTTTTTGTTCAGTTTGGTCCACTCTATCTGTCCACGAGCGCTGTACCATTGAGTAGCGAACACCCTGTAAAATTCATATATTGATGTTTTAAACATTATTTGAAAGAACAATAATAATCTACAGTTTTTCAATGCTGATTTCATATTTATTGTTAAAAAAAATAATTGCAATAACAAAATATAAGCTTATTAGCACTAACATTATAGCAGATATAACTAAAAATGGAGTTCTTAACCATAATTATTGTACCATACAATTATAATTATTTGTCAGTGTAAATATATTTATATAAGAGAGTCTTTTTTTCTCATCAATACTTCTTTTTATAATAAAATAGAAATGATGTAAAATAGAAATAATGATTATAAATGACAAGGACCCAAGCTAAGTCTTAATGCTAAACAATTGTATATAGTCTTCAATTAATGGAATAAGATAATAGGAACTATAGCATCGTTTCAGCTTGACATCAAGCCTCCTTCAGTGATTTTTATAATAAAAAATTAAAAAACACATCCTTTTGCGTGAATTAAAATTAAAAATAGACTATTCAGTCTCCGAGATTAATTAAAATAAAGATTAATAATAGATTATAAAGGGCAAGGAGTCAAGCTCCTTGAGTAACTAAATAATCGTATGGTAGTGTATTATTTTATTATTGGAAAAATGTAATTGTTCAGTATTAAGAAGCTTTGTTCTCTACCTTTTATAATCTTTATTTAAATTTTAATTCTCGGAGCCTAAATTATTTATTTTTACTTTTATGTAAAATATATAAGAAATACAGAAATAAATACGTTAACATGTTTATTAGCATGTCTTTATTGACCAACCTGTTCCTATATCCCTGTCTGTCGTTTACTTATAAAATCAAATTGGCTTGGTTGCAAAAAAATTTATAAACTAAATACATAAACTGTAGAAGAAACAAACAGAAAGTTCGGGGAAGGACGAAATGACTTGCCGATGACGAGGAACATCGCGAGGACAAGATTAGTTTATGACAGGAGTTCAATCAGGCTTGACATTGTTTCTCGTCGTTGCGTGTGAGTGATTCTCTTCGAATACAAGTAACTTTTCATTTTCATATACTCTTCCATTGCCAAAAGATAAGAAGAATGGCAGCAGGAGGAGAGAATGTAACACTATTTTCTTATAATGTGGCCAAACCGATTTCGCGACAAGTTCGCGACGAAGAACAAAGGGCCTTATACAAATGGGTAATTCAAACTTGTTTAATAAAAGTTTCAAATTTTTGTGCACAATGTATACCGATGCAATATCCATGTCAATTTTATCGTAATTAGAAAACAGTTTTTAAAATAGTGAAAAAATTTATTCTCTATTTGAATTAATCCAATATATATCAAATATAACTTTTGTAATATGCGGTACATCACGTTACATTCAGCGAAATAGAAAAAATGTAATATCACCAATTTAGTGTTTTATTGTGTAGCCCATACTTCAAAAAGGTTCCCAGAAGTTGACGGTTCAGGAGAAACAGCGCGTGCAATTTTCGGCCGAAGAAGTCAGACGGGCATACTTTAAGATAGTAGACCACATTCACAGAGCCACATTCAGACCAGTAATAAATACCATAAGATTTTTTAAGTATATTTATTTTGACTTCAAACTTTTAGTATACCTAATTGTAATAAAAGACGAGGTATACCTACAGTTATAACGATGTATAATTGTTATGTCTCAATAATTTCGAGATTCATAAACCTCAAGATCTAAGTAGACAGAAATGAGTGAAAATAAGAAATATGAAAGTGTATCTTCTAATTTTACATATTAAAATGTGATTAAAATGAAATTTAATAGCAATTGAAATAAACTGTATGCATTAAATTAATTCAAATTGAGGAAATATTTTAAGTATTACTATATTGTTTAATGATTCTGCGTGTTATTCTTGTACTATGCTAATTTTCCTTGTGTCGTTTCAATTTTCTTAAAAAGATAGTTGTCCGCATTTTATGCAAATTATATGTGTATGTGACAGTGACCTACGCAAAGTGCAAAATATTTGTAAAGAAATCACATATAACGATCTTTAACAAATTTAATATGGTTCCTTCAGAGTTTGTCTTTGAACACGAATAATCACCAAATTTACTTGATGAAAAAACGAGACAGCGGTCAAAAATCTTGGTGCGATTTATTTTGCTATCGGCCGAACAGAAAGACAGAGGCGTGATAACAATTTCAACAGGCAGCTTCGCTTATTCTCTCTGCTTTGGAAACCGCTTAGAAGTAAAGGTGTGCAGTGGTGGTGCCAACGTCAGCTGCAGAAAATCGAAAAGTCGATATGTGTCGATGGCTCCGAGATCAGAACCCAGGAAGAATAGAAGTGGTCGACACGGCTAATGATATGGAAGATGCGCATAGGATCGCTTTGGAGCGCGCCATGGCCGGCGGCTTACTTTATCTTGATGAGTGACTTTTTTTTAGCATAATCTAAATTAAATTAAAATTCAGATTGGGAAAGTTATTTTATAAATGTTTTCTGTATCATTATAGATAGGTATAAAACCTAATTACACATTCTTACTATTTTTCTTTGTCAATGTGATTGTTGATATGAACAAATTTCTCTGTGATAAATACATATATATATGTGTATATATATATATATATATATATATATATACAGATTTACATTGCACATTATATAAATAGATGATTTTTTATAATATAAATACAAGCTTTTACTTTATGTAGGTTTTTCTCATTTTTTCTTCTACTCCTTTTTTCAAAAAACATGGACATTATGCAATTACGCATATTTAACAAATATACAAAACAACAGTTAAATTAATTATTCCAATCGCTATACTTACTGATAAACTATAACAGTCGTCAGTTAGCAAATATCGTTAATATTACTATACAGATTAAAAGAACTAACGCCGTTATTAATACTTCACCAAAAATTGCAAATCGTTATTAACAATTAATTCTCA
The DNA here is from genome assembly GCF_000956235.1 of Wasmannia auropunctata. NCBI lineage: Eukaryota > Metazoa > Arthropoda > Insecta > Hymenoptera > Formicidae > Wasmannia > Wasmannia auropunctata. The sequence goes on from NW_012027442.1 coordinate 20,222, forward strand.
ACGCTAGTTAAAATATATTCTTATTACAACATAATATTTTTTTCTTCATTCCTTATTACTTCCTGTATATCATAGATTAAAATTTATTATTACGAAATTAAGTAAATTAATGGATATTATATAATATTTTTCTTTCCTTATTATAATTTATTATTATCTTAAGAGATGATTAATTTATTAATAATTTGTATATTTTCATGATAAGTGAATTGTATTATATAACAATATTTTTTGATAGAAACGATCATCCGGATATGATCATTGGTCAAGCCACTTTGGGAGCTGAAATTTGTGAACACTTGCATGAAATTGACGCAGTCATATTACCAACGATGACCGATGGTTGCGGATTAACAGCGGCTATTGCGATGGTTATCAAAGCAACTAATTCAGATATAAAAGTCATCGTAAGTGTGCAAGTGCTTTTCATTTCTTCTACTTGTAAATTATTTTTACTAACTTCTATATGTATAATAAGCTATAATTTGTCACAAAAAATTGCATTTACTTTGAATAAAAATAAAAATTTATGAATTATATGAAATCTCAATTCACAGGAAGTCCAACATGAAGTTCTCGATCCTTTAGTTAGAAATATTACGACGACAAACAGCTGGACGTAAAGAATTGAAGGAAAATTTCGGAATTAAGTGCATATTTCATGAATGGTATAAAAATATTGCTGAAGTTATTCCACATGGTTGATTCGACTGTATCGTTCGTGTACCTGAAACAGCGGTTAGTGCAGGACGTGCTGCATTATTATCACGAGAAGGAATTGTTGACTCTAGTGGAGCAATTGGTCTAGCTACGATTAAACTTTCAACTGATCTAAGACCAGATAAAAAATTAAGAGGAAAAAGATAATTATATTTAATAATTTTATAAGACCTTTTTAATTCTGGCGTATTTAATGTATTTATAATCAGAACACCAAATTTTTATACTTAAGAAAAATACAATTAAATATTATTATATTTTGACAATAATATTTTATTTTATTACTTTTTCCGTTGGGCGTCAGGTTGGTCAAAAACAGGATGTTGCCGAATGTTACTGTGCCGCAATATACGTATATCGAAGATATTCTAAGAGAAAAAAGGTGAATTCTATTATAAAATTTTTATATTCTGGCGGGTTCGATGTGTTCTAATAACACAAGCACTGTTCTACTAAAAATGATGTAATTTAATATTATAATATCTTAATATTTTTACAATACTATTTTGTTTCATTATAATTCTTTTCGTGTGCGTTAGAGTGTTAATATCCTTATTTGGCAGTATTGACTCTAAGGAACTTACGGCGAATGAGCCTGAACCATGTTGCTCTCGCGCCAATATAGATCCTGAATAGACTCTTCATATTTCGGAATAATTCGTCAAATTGGAAACATCAGTCCTATATCTGTTTATATTATCTAAAGGATTAAGATAATTCTAGAAAATTTAGCATATGGAACAAATTGTTCGACTCGAAAAACAAATTTTAGTTAAAATTAAATAAGTTTCATCGACAATAATTCTAAAACATATAATCAAGATTAAAATAATTTTATTAATATTTTTATTTCTATAATGGATATATTTATATTGTAGATGTGATAGTACAAATTTTTAATTATATATCGATGATGAACGTCAGATATTTATATATAAGACGAATTTTTAAATCTAATGTAATTTATATCTAACATAATATAAAATTGTGTTTGATAAATATTACTACTTTATATATACACGTTTTTGGATAGGAATATTGTAATACTTTTAAATCAATCAAATAGGCAGATTTACGTGGATGTTTTATAAAATAGCAAAACAGATAATGTACATATACTAAAATTAAGCTATATCACAGAACGATTTAAATTATTTCAAATTGTTGATATACCTTAATTTTTTTGTTTATCTATCTTCTTTTTGTAAATTCGTAGATATATTCGATATATTGTTTAATACATCAGGAATATGACTTAACTCAATAAGTATGACAATATTGATCTTCTACATTATTTAAAAGAATATATTAATTAAAAGTGTTTTTAAATATTTATAAACTAATTACAATTAAGCACACATTTATATATATAATTTAAATATAAGTTCATATATTAATACATGTATTGTACTTACATATGTTAAATTATGTTATAAAATGTAGGCTTATATTCGGATTAATTTAATAATATAAGTTTTTTTCCGTGAAAAACTAAAAATCAATACCATGTCTATCATGTGTAAAAATTTAAAACGACAACAACATAACAATAGTAACATCATCATATATAATATCGATATAATAAAAGAAAGTACTACTATTTATGTCAATCAATTTTTAAGTTGGTCATTTGCCGGAAACCGAAAAACTAATGTATAAACGGTATACATTTATACAGTTTTCTAAACTCTATGTGCGATAAATGAAAACTTTTTTTAATATTTTTTAAATTTGTGACTATTTCGAATTGTTTGATTTTTGAATACTAAATAACTCTGTTTTTGTATTTTGCATTCCGTTGGTGTTAAAAAATTTTAAAGTCGACATAAGGAAATTAGTGAATTAAATGAATTAGTAAATGCCTTTTATTCTTTTTTATCGGAAATATCTGAGATATAATATGAAGTAATTTTCAATTCGATCACCTACTGGCTTTCAAATAATTTATCACTTGACTTGATATGACAATATATGCCAATATCGTTGATTACTCTAAAACTATAATTAGTTTTATAATTAGATTTATAATCTAAATGATAGTGTTTTTCTCGTTTAAACAAATGTACAATTGATATTAAAGTGTATTTTTGTAACACGTTTTGCATATTAAAGATTTAAAAACAATATGAAAGTGATATTCATTAATTTTCACTTCCCAATATTAATTTTTTTTACGATAAAGCGAGGAGCGCATTACTATACGAATTACTGTATGAAAAGAAAACGTAAAAATTTATATTTATATTTAAATTGTGTAATTATTAACAATTATGTTCTTTAATTTAGCGTGTCTTTTTAGTGCATACGGTATAGATAGCTATAGTACAAAAGTGTACTTGAAGAATTTTTGTATTTAAACGACATAAATTTACGTTGGGACATTGGCGAGAGAGAAAGTTCTAAGCTAAGTACTTAGAAAATTCTAAGTGCAAGCAACACAAACAGATTTTATGTGCTGATTCTGAACTCCAAAGCCTCGTTCACAATATTAGAAATCGGACCGAAATCTTGGACGGAAAGGAAATTGACCAATTGCATTAATCAAATGGCCACATGATTGAAATGTAATCAATTTTCTTTCTGTCCAAAATATCGATTTCTAGTCGTGGACATAGGACTTAACTGTAAGTCACTGAAGTTCCCAGATTACAAGAATGTCATTGATTAATCAAGTTAATTCCTAGATTTATCGGATATTCAATCAATGAACATGCGCACCACTAGGATTCTTTCATAATTAATCAAATTGTACATTGACTAAAAATATTTTATTTATTAATAGAAAAAATCATATAGTTATTATAAGCTTTAAACTCGGTTTGGTCAATAGAAGTTCGATCAATAGAAGTCTGTAGCCAAAAGTTGATAAGGATGTATTGTAATTATGGAGATCATTGGTAACAATCCGTCTAAGTGAAACGCATATTCCCTCCGTTTTTAATAATCCTTTTGGCAACAGTCGATCGTAAAAACCAATCAATAATTTTATATATAGTATATACTATATACCATCATATACAGTTATTCGATATCAAAGCAGAAAAACTCATTTTTTGCTTCAATATTGAATTACTAGGTGAAAAAGAATCATACAATGCTTAACAAAAAAGCAATTAAAGGAAGAGATTTATTCTTTCGAAAGTTGTATACCGCGTTTGTGAGCAATTTTTATTTCACGCCATTAAACTTTACAAATTTCGGAAAAAATGTTGTGATTTGTCGCATTTCCATTTGCATCTATGCGATTTCGAGAAAGATCAGTCTTTTTTATGCATCAATTTAAAAAGTGGAAACACATCAAGCTATAAAATATTTTTTGAAAAATATTGTTATAATCATTTTTGACAAAATTATTATATCTTGAAAGCCTATTTCTAGAAGATATAACAGATAATCCTTCAATTTTGTGGAGTAGTATATATATGTAAGTATATATATTATATATATATATATATATATATATATATGTGTATGTATATATATGTATATCACAGAGAAATTTGTTTATAATATCAACATTCGACATTTACATCAGAAAAATAGTAACAATGCGTTATTATAAGTACCTAACTATAATGATATAGAAAACATTTTTTTATAAATAACTTTTTCAATCTGAATTTTAATTTAATTTAGATTTTGCAAATTTAATTAGAGTTTTGCAAAAAAAAGAGAGTCACCCATTAAGATAAAGTAAGCCATTGCGTCGGACGCGACGCAAAGCGATCATATGCGCATCTGCCATATCACTGGTCGTGCAGTCGACTTCTATTCTTCCTGGGTTCTCATCTCGGAGCCGTCGACACATATCGACTTTTCCATTTTCTGCACCTGACCTTGGCACCACCACTGTCATCTTTACTTCTAAGCGGTTTCCAAAGTAACAGAGAGAATAAGCGAAGCTGCTTGTTGAAATTGCTATCACGCCTCTGTCTCTCTGTTCGGCCGTTAGCTGTAGCAAAGTATAAACCACACCGCGATCTTTGACGCTGTCTCGTTCTTTCATCAAGTAGATTTGATGATCATTCGTGTTCAGGACAAACTCTGAAGGAACCATATTAAATTTGTTAAAGATCGTTATGTGATTTCTTTACAAATATTTTGCATTTTGCGTAGATCACTGTCACATACACATATAATTTGCATGAAACGCGGACAACTATCTTTTTAAGAAAATTGAAACGACACAAGGAAAATTAGCATATTACAAGAATAACACGCAGAACCGTTATACAATTTAGTAATACTTAAAGTAATTCCGCAATTTGAATTAATTTAATGCATGTAGTTTATTTCAATTTACATTAAATTTTTTTAGAAAATACACTTTTATATTTCTAATTTTCACTCATTTCTGTCTACTTAAATTTAGATCTTGAGATTTACGAATCACGAAATTATTGAGATAACAATTATACATCTTTACAATGGTATACCTCGTCTTTTGACAATTTCACTAAAAGTTTGAAGTCAAAATATATAAATTAAGAAAGTCTTATGGTATTTATTACTGGACTGAATGTGGCTCTTTGAATATAGTCTGCTATCCGAAAGTGCCGATCTGACTATTTCGACCGATAACTGTACGCGCTGTTTCTCCTGAACCGTCAACTTCTGGCAGCCTTTTTGCAGTACAAACTACGAAATGAAACACTAAACTGGCGATATTACATTTTTTCTATTTTGCTGAAGGTATGAATATGTGATGTACCGCGTATCACAAATGTTACATTTGATATATATTGGATTTATTCAAATGGAGAATAAATTTTTCCATCATTTTAAAAATTGTTTTTAATTACGATAAAATTGACACGAATATTGCATCGGTATATGTACATTGTGCACAAATGTTTGAAACTATTATTAATTATGTCTGAATTTCCCATAGGTAAGGGCCATTATGCTTCGTCGCGAACTTGTCGCGAAATTGGTTTAGCTATTATAAGAAAATAGTGTTACATTCTCTCCTCCTGCTGCCATTCTTCTTATCTTTTGCAATGGAAGAGTATATGAAAATGAAAAGTTGCTTGTATTCGAAGAGAATCATTCAATACGCAACGATGAGAAACAATGTGAAGTTTAATTGAACTGCAGTCATAAACTAATCTTGTCGTCGTAATGATTTGGTGTTACTTGTCATCGGCAACTTATTTCGTCTTTACTCGAACTTTCAGTTCGTTTCTTCTACAGTTTATGTATTAATTTTATGAATTCTTTTGCAACCAAGGCAATTTGATTTTATAACTAACGTCAGGGATACGTGAACAGATCGGTCAATAAAGTCGTGCTAATAAACATGTTAATGTATTATATTTATTTCTGTATATCTTATACATTTTACATAAAAGTAAAAATAAACGGTTCAGCCTCCAAGAATTAAAATTTAAATAAAGATTATATAAAGGACAAGGAGCCAAGCTAGTCTGTAATGCTGAACAATAATATTCTTCCGATAACAAAATAATACAGTACCATACGATCATTTCGGCTTGACATCAAGCCTTTCTCAATAGTTTTTACTATAAAAGAAACGCATCTTTTCACCCGCATAAATTAAAATTGAAAATAAATGATTCAGGCTCCGAGAATTAAAGTTAAAATAAAAATTACGTAGAGTAAGAAAACAGGATAGTTTTTAATTCTGAATAATTATATTTTTTTTAATAATAAAATGATACAGTATCATATGATAATTTCGACTTGACATCAAGCTTTCGTCAGTTGTTTTTACAATTAAAAAAAAACGCATCTTTTCGCCCGCGTGAATTGAAATTAAAAATAAGCGATTCAAGCTCCGAAAATTAAAGTTTTAATTATGATTATAAACGGCAAGGAACAAAGCTAGTACTGACGAAGTCCTGACAGACTTAATACTGAACAATTATATTTTTTCAATAATAAAATGATATAGTACAGTATAGTATAGTGTAAAATGATACATAAATCAACATTGAAAAAATTTAGATTATTATTATTCCAAATCATATAAAAAAATAAAATATTAATATATGGATGTTAAGTAAAATAAACATTTTTAAATGCAGTTAGTAGTAGTAGCAAATGTAATTATAGTGAATGTAACTGTTTTTTAAACATTTATTTATGATTTACGTAATAATAATGACTAAAATGTATGTAGAAAATAAAAAACAACTTTCACGATACAGTTGCACGTCATATTTGCGATCACTGTAATTATTATTACGTAAATCATAAATAAATGTTTAAAAAACAGTTACATTCACTATAATTACATTTGCTACTACTAACTGCATTTAAAAATGTTTATTTTACTTAACATCCATATATTAATATTTTATTTTTATATTTTATAGTTTGCACCAACATGACTATAAAATATGGATAAATATAATAATTGCAATCAATATTTCTCTCATGGCGAATAATAATCCAAATGGCGGATTATTACATTTTCAACTATTTGCAATTTGTTAGTTTATCAGCTTGAATTATCAGCTTTATAAGAAAGATTTTTCATTGTAGCTCGCATAAAATATGTATGTAAGTAAAATTTTCTGAATATTCTTTAATCATAAAGTGGCTTCCCTGAATTCAAACTACATACTTCTGTTCCGCGATTTTGTTCAATTGAGCTGTAAGACGTCTAAAAGAAAACGGAACATCGCGATAGATATAAAATCAATGCTGTCGACTGTACGCGCTGAAATATCGATGCATTTAGGAAGCTTAATGAGCACGAATTGGAGAATTCATCGAAATCCCTGAAAATCAGCACATTCTGCTTAGCACGTCCCGTGGCGCGGTGGCGCCCGTGTGGGAAGAGAGAGAGAGAGAGAG
>NW_012027442.1:27870-44984 GCF_000956235.1 Wasmannia auropunctata
AAATGCGGACCACGATTGATGTTATATTGCTTTTAGACTAAAGATAGTAGATCGTGGTTTGCATTTGCAAAATATTAGTTATCTATAAAGTATATATTACGTATATTAAATATAAATTAGAAACCTATAAAAAAAAAAGTGTCGCAACCTTTTAGTGAGCGAGTGTACGTGCCGACGTCTTCGGCGTTTTTTTTTCTCGTCGTTCGTCTCTCACGACCACCTTTTCCTGTCACCGTCATCGATTGTTTATCTCGCTCCTTCGCGGACCGTAATCGACGCGCACTCGCACGTGGAGCTGCATTCTCCGCGCGCGTGGAGTGTTCCGTGGCGTGTGATATTGACGCCGGTAGATCAAAGCTCGCCGAGTCCGTCGCGACGTTTTACACAGGACGATGGGCTACAGACAAGCGACAAGCGTGTGTCCACTCCGCTGCAACCACTCGCGCTGTCGCGTCTCGTGGGAGACGCCTCGGCCTGCAGAAACGCGCCCCCAGTGACACATAAGTGGAAAAGTCCAACGGACGCGCCTTCATGGTGTCGTACTGTCGTCTTCCCCTCCCTCCACCCCTCCGCCCCTCACCGCGCGTCGATAGAACGACGTATTGTTCGAAGTTTCCCTTTGTGCGGTGGCACGCCGTAGGAAGCAGCCCCGAGGGGGTGGCGAGGGAAAAGCGATCGGCAATATTGCGAGGCGGAGGCACGCGTGAACGATTAAGAAGCTCGACGTCGTGCCTTGCTTGTCGGGAGTACGAGATCTTCGTCGTCGCGGTCCGCTCGACACGATTGTAATTGACGCAGTCTCTTTACAAGAATTCCGAAATGCTGTAAATCTACGCGCGGCTACAATCCAGCCTGGCATTCGGTTATTAGGTTCTATATGCAGAGATGCTGCGTTTCATTCATATAGAATCAGATATTAAATATACGGTACATATCGCTCATTTGTTACAAGTCAAGAAACAAAAGCTTCCAGAGAATAAATGTCAATGTTTTATAAATCGTTAAAATTTTATAATATTAAATTCGAAATGCAATTTTGATACGATAGCTTGTATAACAATGTTGATTGTAGAGGAATAAAAGTATGTATTTTTTCTTCTCTTCTCTTTATTTCCGTTCTCTTTTCCGTAAGCAACTCAAAAATGAAATTCTTTTTTAAAGATATATTGTTATTGCAGCGAATGAGAGATATATGTATAAGTAATAATACACTATCTGACTTCGTAATGCAACTTCGGAATTAATTCTGGCATTATAATTTTCGCTTTTACTGTTTCGACCGTTAATCGTGAGAATTCTTTCTGAAAAACGTGTCGGAAATTTTATGCAACTCTCCTCGGGCGGACGGTTCAATTATAGTGAAATTCTAAAGAAACGGCATGCGCTAACGAAGGCGAAGATTGAGTATGATTATGACCGATCTTCGACTTTAGAATCTCGAAACGCCATTAATCTGAAAGCGACGTGATTTTATATTGATTTAGATTAATCAATCCATAATTTTTGGCGTTCGCCCTCGCCCCTTTGTCTCGCCCGTATAACTTCGGTATCGAGCGTTAAGGCTACTGCTACTATACAAGCGAGCGGAGAGGAGAGCGCTCGCGCTCTCCGCGCGCCGTGAAAAATGAGGTTTTCATGAAACTTAGCATCTATTATAACGCCAAGGCGAAACCATTTATCACTCGTTACACAGCCGTAGTGGGTTACGTGTATACGATCGTACATGACTGAGGTGGATCCGCCGACATCATGACGACAGTACATGGACGTAGCGCGTTACAATATAACCAATAGCACATGTGAGCGTGCGCCTCATAATCCGTGGGGTAGGTAATGGATAGGTATCCTTCTTGTTAATTAATCGCGCACCCGCATGGAAGTTTCCAACGACAAGCGCGCGCCGTACCGCGGTACAACATGCTCGATAATATAATTCGCGAATTAAGTACCGCGCTCGCGCGGGCGCGTCTATATAGGCTATAAGGATTGCCATATATCAAAATTTTCAAAACTATAAGAACTTACAAGCCGAACACCCCGGACATTTCGTGTGCAACCCCGGCATATATATATAAAAAAAGCGTGTGCGGTAGGTTAGCGGCTCGTTTCTGAATAATTACGCGGAAGAAGTCAAAATATTTAAAAGATTCTTTGAAAGTTTTAAAAACCCGGACGCTCATAACTATCCCGGAGGACCCCGGCCGCCCTAAAAGAGAGGACAGAGAGTCCGGAGAAAAGAGGACGGATGGCAATCCTATAGACTCTAGGCAGGAGTATCGCGGAGTGTACGAGAAACGGTGTGAGAGACGAAAGTATAGAAGGCGATAATTATGGCTGAGCGAGTAACATTTCCTCCGTCTCGAGTTGCAATCCCGTGCCATTTACAAAGACTGAATTCAAGGATTTGATTATGACTCGCGCGAAGCATTGAAAATCCACGCGGAGTCATCATGAGATATCAGACACTGGCTTATGTCGTGTATCGTTTTCTCGAACTGAAACGGACTCTCACGATATATTTCAATGCGACGAATGCTGTGTTAAAAGAACAGAGATTTTGTTTATGTTTATATTTATATATTTATGTATTAACGTCATTTCCGAGCATTTCTTATAGAAATCCAATGTGCGTGCTCACGACCACGCATTTGCGGAAACGTTTAGCGCATATTTTACCGGTACAATCCAGACAAATGGCCGTGTTCGACCCGGATGCGGCCCATTATTACCGCGCGAATACGGGAGGCGTCGCCATAAGCTAGGGAGACTGCAGGCGGACTACGCTCGCTGCAGGGCACTGTGATAGGACTCTCTCTCTCTCTCTCTCTCTCTCTCTCTCGCCCGACCGAGCCATGCTAATGAACTTGGCCTGCCATTATCTGAACTGCAGCTAGTGTGCCACTTCATCCGACCCCTCTGTCGAACTACGAATAACTATAGCTGCGCGCCGTTCCTTCGTTTCCTTCCGGCTCTATCGGCTCTTTAATACAATGCTGATTGCTCAAACGATCGTACTTTTCTTCGACAATTTTCGGAAGCGGCCTTTCAAGAGTCGGTTTTTAAACACACGCGATTCTGATCATTTATATATAATATAATCTTGCATTAACAAAATAATGCATGAAACGTGCGTTAACAAATTTCAAAAGTCGATCGACAATTAATAACGGTAAGGAAAGGGGGGGGGGAGCAAATAGTGACGGATTTCTTCTCTCTCTCCTATAAGCTAATTTCAAGTTTACAAGCTATGATTTTTCACTAAAAGAGTACTTTCCACTTTCAAATATACAAAAAACTTAGAGTTTCCATAAGTGTATACGGGCTAGATTTTCATAAAAACTGAAACCTACATTTGTCACTATTTGCCCTATGGGTAAATAGTGACACCCTATATGGGACAATTACGAAATACATAATTCTTAACTCTTAATCGATCTTTCTTTTGACAATTTGATTGGATAAGGTAATTTATATTAATTTCTATACTCTGCCATATGTAAATTTTTATTTATTGATAAATAACAGTAGTAACATTATTTTCTAGTATTTCTTATTAAAACTCACATTTATTCTGGATTTTGCATTGTAATTACTAATCTCATATTATCTCAAATGAATCAGAAAAATCATATTCAAATATTTAAAAAGCTTTTTGACTTAATTGTCATTATTTGCCCCAGGAGCTACTTTTCCCTTTAAAATTTTACTGAGAGAAATAAAATTAATATACAAGCATAGGAATTATATCCAAATAGAGGAAAAAGATATGACATAGAATAGGTCAGATCTCATTTAATGATTCAGCAATTAAGAAAATATAATTTCAAATATCAAAAAAAGATTTAGGTTTTATCTGATTTTACGAATGCAAAATTTTAAACTTCTCCGCTAACTATATTTGGTTTTTGATTTTTACTGCTTTTTCAAAAGATGATTAGATGCTTGAGAACTGTCTTTCTATTAACGAATAGTGCTAAAATAGACGCGGGAAAGAGGAGAAATTTAAAGTGACACTATTTGCTTCCCCTTCCGTTACAAATAATTATTTTGTTTATACATTATTTTCTAATTACAATTTAGAAGCAGAACATAAATGAATAAATATAAGTAGTGGATTTTGCGATAGATATATGTAATAGTATGCTCAATTAACTAACTTTCATCCCGGCGTTAATTACACCTAGAAAAAAGTAAAGTGAGTGTGATGCCTCTTACGAAATTTTGCAGGTTTATGATTTCAATAAATTCCGGAGAAACTATACCAACACTCGGCGTTCTCTAGCTCTCTCTCTTTCTCTTCCTCTCTCTCTTTGCAAAAATATAAGGAGTTACGGCTCCTTCGAAACGTTAAAGTGTCGTTACGCGCGGGAAAGTTCTTGGGCGTATTCCAGCAGGAGCATTTCGCGCATTTCGGCGCTTTGAGGGGAGCTCTGCAGCTTGAAGCGTCATGGAAATACATCGCGGCCGCGAGAACAAATGCGGGATCCACGTTTACCGCGGGACTCTCCACTTTCGGGGGCACACAGCCGGGATTTTTCCCGCCGCCGCCTCTCTAATTATACCCGTTCGAACGACGAAAGCCGCTCGCCGCGCTCGCGCGCTTTCAACCTTTGACCTCCGCCGAGATGTATATCGGCGCGGAATCTCACTAGGCGAAATTTCCGGCGCGGGCACGGCGGTCTAATTGAAGCTAATTGAAAATCGATCGATCGGATCTGCGGTATGCGGACTATCGCCGCGTCCGCCGCTATTACTCCCCCGCACTTCGTCGAATAACGGATTATCGAAGTATGCAAATGCGCGGTGTACAATACTTCACGGTCGACTGATCAGGAATTAATAAACGCGTCGGACGTGATTTCGACCGTTCCCCGTTCCCTTTCTTCCTACAGTGTGCTTCGAGGCCCCGAAGAGAAACGCGTAAGCGACTGCAATTTGTCCCCCCGTATTTAATATCCCGCGTCGTATATTCTTTAATTGTAAAATGGCGTCTCTATTGCCTTCACAATCTCCTCTGCATGAGATTATACCCACACAACAGAAAGTAAAAGATCGGGATATATAAAATGTTTTTAAGACGTCTTATGTCCCACTTTATGTTATCTAAGTATAATACTCGTATTTAGAAATAGGGTAACCTTCCCAATTACTGCCGCTTTAAGCATATAATGTCAATTGATATGCTTACTTTCAAGCTTTTTAAATACGTAGCAGATATTATTTTTTATCATTATTTAAGTAAAAACTTCAATATATAACAATAAGATAAAAGCAGCAAACTCAAAAACCAATTAATTATTTAAATATAATAAAACGAATAAAATATAAGGTATTGTACCTATTACTGCCAATTTCTAAACACTGCCCCCCCCCCCCCCAATTACTGTCACACGTATCAAATATTGCCTCTCTATTTACTGCCCGTCTTCTTCAGTCAAAGTTGGCAGTAATTTGCGCGAATAGGTTATATTCACGTATAAAAAGACTCATATACTGGCTGTGTTCCGCAAAGTGCATCATGCGCATGATATATCATGGTACCCTTGTTGTTCATCAAATGTTAAACAAAGATAAAAAGATAAATCTTGCGCATAATGCGCTTTGCGGAACGCAGCCACTGTCGGCAGTAATACAGGCAAATTTTAAATGATTCTTCTCCCTAAAGCTGCCACTTTAATAAATTAAATTAAAAAAGTAATCCATTACTTCTTTGTTTATTTTATTGAAATATGTCATTTAAGCATTATTATGTAATTGCTTTAGTATATATAAAAAAATGAAAATACCATGTTGGCTTGCACTTTCAAAACATGTAGTTCTGTTCCACTTTCACTAAGAAGATGATGGATTCTACATGCTCAGTGACATTCCTAACTTCTTTAATTATTTTATAAATATAAAACTTATCAAATTTTTTATATAGATGTGCTTCTGCTTGTATGACAGTCTCAGTTTAACACTCAAATATTTTTAATACATAACACCTTTCATATTTTTTATTCCAATATTACAATTGAAAAAAGCGGCAGTAATTGGAACAGTTACCCTACAATAGAAAGTGAAAAATGGCTTTAACTTATAAATAAATAAAACAAGGAAAGAGCAGGAAATAGGCTCGCAAGTTGTTCGTGCGTGAAATAATTTTTATAAACATAAAAGAATATGATATATGCAAAGTTTCGACCTATGATCAGGTCACCTCCGCGCAAATTAATAAGAAATTCTAATTACATACGTTAATATTGAATAGTAATAAAAAAATAGGAGGGTGAAAACGAGTGCTCTATATAGAATAACGGCTGATCACAGTTAACCTTTAAATCACTATATCGGTCTCACAGACCGCTATTGAAACGTTACTTGTTAACCATTTTCTTATTTGTCACCATTTAAATATGTTTTATTTCTATTGTATACGAAATTTTTTTGTTAACCCTCACATTAAAACATAGGTTTCTTTTTCCCCATCACAAATATTCAGAAAACATACATTTTTATTATACATAACTTATAAAATTAGCGAGAGCATAATAGCGGTCTGTCAGACCGACATTGTGGTTAATGTAATTTTTTGGGATGTGGTGGTTTAAAGGTTAAAATAAAAGTTAGTCTACGATGTCGAACGGTGTCTTGTATACCAAAATAGCAGTCAATATAAATTTGAAATTTCCCATGATAAGACACCGTTCAACATCGTGGACCAATTTTTATTTTAACTGCAGTGATCAGCTGTGACAAATATCTATTCCGTATAGATATTTGTTTCTACTATTCTGCAATATTAACGTATTTAGAATTTGTTATTAATTTGACTTATTAATTTGCGTTATTAATTTGACTTGATTATAGGTCGAAACATTCGCATATATTGTATATTACTGTATATTGCACACATATTGTATCATATTCTTTTGTACTTATATAAATTATCTCACGCACGAACAACTTGCGAGGCTATTACGCTTTTTCCTTGTTTTATTTATTTAGAAATATCTCTTGTTAATTTTTTGACGCGTTATTCATTATTCATTATTTCTCGTTGTCATTATCTATGCAATACATTCTGCTTTATAATTATGTATATGTAGTTTTACGACATAATTCGTAATTATTACCGTATATCGCAAATGCTTATTATGTACCTGAAATTGAGTATTATCGATCTCAAGTAGTGCAAGTCAACGTATATATACGGTCGTAGCTGCGGCTGTTTCGCGATTGACGTCGTGAACAATGGCAAAATCGTCGATACTCTCTGCACGTGAAAGTGCACATTTTGCATGCCGCGATGAAAACTAATTGGCACCGAGGAACACGATATCCCCATCGCAATCGCGGCGCGGCTGCAAGCTGAGCTGTACGCTTGATTCCGCGTAATTACGATTTCCGGCCCAAGTTCCTTCTACTTTAGATCGTTATCGTTTCCTCGTTCTCATTCGTAGATCGTTCAATATTAGCGCTCGCAAATCGGCAGCGGCACGTAATCGTTAGACCAGAAGCTGATATTGTGCCCCGTTGGGCTAACGATTACACATCATTTATCTGTTGCAATAAGCGCGTCGGTTTGTATTGCGGTAACCGCGCGTTGTAAACGCTGTTGCAGTCGCTATTAACACGTGGCGGCCGGTTAACGCTTTGTGCAGTGTCACGCGACTGCCACTTAATTATCTGATTGTATTACTCATCTGCATTAGGCGCAACTCCGGCCGCTCTGTAATTATAATATCGATTGCCGCCTGTCGTCACATTACCGAAATATGAAACGAAAATGCGAATAATTAAATCGCTATTTTGCACATATACGTGATTCTTCTATTTAATAGTCATCTTTTAAAATTCGCTACTGCGTATACAAGGTGTAACTAAAATAAGGTAACAAATTTCGGGGACAAGTTTTCCATGAAAAAAAGTTTATATAATAAACATAATGTATGTAAATGAAGAAATGATATATATTTTTAATTTAATACTATTTATTTTTACTTTTTAGTTACAACAAATATTTAAATAATTGAAAATAAGTAGTATTAAATAATAAATATTACTTTTTTATCGCAATAAATTGAGATAAGGCCAATGAACGGTCAACAGGATCTTGGTGCTTCTAATATTTCTGTGTGGAATGTGAATTTTATATATATTCTAGTTTCAACGAACTGCGTGCCGTTATTTTTGGATTCAACGCAGCTCTTTGCTTGAAACAGAACAGTATTATCACGTTATTAAATTGATAATCAATTTAATAAGTACTGATGTTCACCGGCATCTAATAAATAATTCTCAGCATTTATATTGCGTCGCGGAGGAGGGGGGATTTATTAAATGCCGGTGAGCATTAGTATTTATTAAATTGATATTATCAATAATGTATGATAATACTGTTTTGTTTCAGGTAAAGAATCTGCATTGAATCCATAAGTAACGGCACGCAGTTTGTTAAAACTAGAATATGTATGTAAAATTCACACAGAAATATTAAAAGCATCAAGATCCTACTATCAACCGTTCATTGATCTTCTCTCAATTTATTGTGTTTAAAACACTTACACAGTCGTTATATATATACATATATTGTTTACTTTTTTATGTTTTATTAATAAATATTTTGAGCTTTATCTCTATAATTGTGGGTTTGCAGACATGTGTGTTTATATGAATTTCTTTTCATTTTTTCGTATGGGAAGCTCGCCCCTGAATTGTTACTTTATTTCAGTTATATAATTATATAAGTAATATTCAGCTATGTAAAGATCATAATTTTTTATAATACTTGTTATTATAAATTAAACCTGCCAACTATTATTTTTTGTTTAATTCAAATTGTTTAATTTCACATGTATTGTTAAATACATATTAAATGTAAACCAAATCCTGGAGTTAAATAACATTTCGTTATTTTTAACTTCCGTGTGTATCAAAGTGTACTAATTTTAATATTGTACAAAATATGTGGTTAAAAAAACAACTTATTTTTGCGTTTGAATTGCTAATTTTAAAGTAAACAACATTCATATTAACGTATGCACTTAGTAAATATAAACTAAATTTGAGTTAAATTTAATCCTAATCGGTATTCGCTCTGAAATTTCCTTACTTAACGTTCGTGTGTTCAGTGTACTTGACAAAACTTTAAATTAATGTATTTTTGCTTACAGTTAACATAATTGAACGATTTTTTTTATTTTGAGATGCAAAATTCGAGGAATAAGAATACATAAGTAATTTAAAATTGTATTGTGAAAAATTTATTATAAACAATTTTTCACAACGGAATCTGGAAATTTGGTACGTAATTTAAAAAAAAAGTTCGCTGAGCTTCTAATTAGCATTAATACATTTCTAGAGTTAAATGTTAAATTGTTTACCTTCATTGTTCTAGTTAATTGAATTAAGGTGTCTTGAGTATAAGAACAGAGACGACCTACAGGAACAATTAAAAATGACTCAAACTGGTTTTAATTTGACATTATGTATTTAACAGTGTGTGTGCTCACGTAACTTTAGAGGGAAATTTAATTTCAGATGATCCATGTATGCACATCAGTCAATCGGTTTTCAACACTTTTTTTTTTATCGGGCCCTACATTCCATCGCGTTATCAAACTTGTAGACGAACTTCGGATATCCATCGGACAGTCCCACGTAGCTCTCGCCGCAAATTATCCGCCGGATAAGATCGTAAATTATTCTCCGGACAGTAACACATTTTTCTAAACGCAAAAAGAAAGCGGCTGTCACGCGACGTTCAATATTCATGACACGGAACTTTAAAAATTAAAAAAGAGGAACTGAACACGTGTCTATTAGCATCGAGTAATGAATCCCTGGGAAGTAATTAAAGTTTCCGCAAAGAAAATTTTTCCCGTCCAGAAGCCAAGGCGAATCTCGGATGCAGCGCATTTTTCACCGTCGTCGCGCGTCCCCCGTCTTCCCGCATTGCCCGTTTCCGTTTCCCACTCGCATTCACCGAATTGTAAACTCGCACACCTCCTAAAAGAGGAGAAAAAAGAGCTGCAGGCGAAAAAGGAGTATGTCTGAAGCGCGCGACTCCAATTGGAAATTATTTTTCTTGAACATCTTATAGACGAGAGATATAGCAAACATTCGCGCAAATACGATAAATAAACAGTTATATATACCACTCAAAGAAAAATACTATGCTCAGCTTCTAATATACTTGATAAATGTAATACTAAATTACATAACAATCCGTGTTCATGAAGTGTATATATTTCTATTAGCTGTAAGACGAAGATGGCTTATTCCTTTTGCATAAATCGTGACGCGAGATACTTTCATGAATTATAGCGTTTAAAGAGTCTTTTAAAATGAATGAACAACGTGGCGCTCGGAAGTGGTGCGTTTTAATTAATTACGCGGCATCAAGTAAGACTAATTGCACACGAAATAAACAATTTTTCATACAAAATTGACGTGATTTGCGTTTCAACCGGTAGCCCTGCCAACGATCGGTAAATTCAGCCTTCGTTTTATATTAATTAGAGTGCAAATTGCATTAAACCGTCGACACTGAGCGAGGCGAAAAATTGCTTTCGCCCAGAAGTGAATTTAATCTACGACTCGCGTCGCCCGTAATTCCACACGGGTCGGAAGTTCTTTAAGATCTCTCCCTCCCCTCCCCCTCCCCCTGCCCTCGTCGAAACGAATCATGCCGCCGTGGAAGTATTAAGCGTCTCGAAGACGTCGAGCGACGAATGATCGCATAACGTTTCATTTTTTTTCCCTCCTCTCTTTTCTCTTTCCTCTCCCTCTTGCCTTCGTATAATAGACCTCGGGTGTCTCCGACGACAATGTGAGAGCTCGGATAATTGAGGCTTTAAAATGGGGTGCACGATCCTCATGGTCGGTTGTACGGTACGTTACGTGAAACGCCGCGGGAGAAAAGGGAGAGACAGAGGAAAAGTCGTAGACAGAATCGTGTAAGACGGGATAGGCGTAGAAAGAATCAGGGTGGAGAATAGGACGACTGTACGAGGACGACAGAAGCGCAAAGTCCACGGTATACAGGATACAGATAAGAGGACTTGGCGCTTATAGGGTGGATGGGCGGTTAAGTAGTACGATAGACGGAGAAGAGGAAGGGAGAGGGAGGCCCGACATTTAATCTAGGTGAGAGCACGGGGATCGGGGTATATATATGTTTTGCTTTTATATTCTATCACGCTTGTCTAGGACCCAGTGGTCCAGAAAACTAGAGAGCGCCGCAGACTCACTCGCGAATAAGGGGAAAGGCGGACGAAAAAGAGGGAGGGGGTTCGACGTAGATGGATATTCATCTAACGGATGTTCTCGACGACGTGCGATCTGTCTCCATCTCGGCACGATACGTGCCATACCGCGTGCAGAATTTTTCAGAAATCTCTGATAGACACACCGCGACAAATCTAGTCAATTGATGCGAAGCGTGCGAAAGGAACGACGGAAGAAAATAAAACCGAAGAGAGAGAGAGAGAGAGAGAGAGAAAGAGAGAGAGAGAGAGAAAGAGAGAAAGAAAGTTGGTTATACATTATTCTCGATAACTTTATCTCGCGTAACATCGAGATCCTATTTCAACGCGGAGGTTTGAAAATTTCACGCTGCAGGACTCACATTTTCCATTTCATCTCCCATTTTGCATTTGAATTTCGTATGTTAAAACATCCGCACATTTATATAAACCCTTCATTATCGAACCATTTGGAATGAATAGCAGCGGCGGAGTTTTCATTGTAAAATGTTTCGACGAAGCGCATATCTGCAGTGTTCTTCTCATTCCAAAATGTGAATGGTATGTCAAGTATTCATGAATTGATTTGTGTTATAACGATATGTATGTGCGTAAATCGATAATTCTGTTCACCGCAAATATCTCCGAAACTAATGATTACCGCTGGATAACTGACTACGCGTGACAGTTTTTAAATCAATTTTATTTTCTAATAAAGCGAAAAATCTCGTGATTGCAATAACAATTGCAATAGCAAAACTGACAATAAAAAAAGAACGCGGCGATTTCGAGGTGAAGTCTTGCATACTGTAAATTCAACTTTTTTTTTATAGAAATATAAAATATTATGAAATAATGGAGTGAATAAATGGAAAAACAATTTTTCTCATTTATTAGTGATAGATATACGAGATTTGACTCCATTGAAGCATCGTGTTTTGTATAATCGCGCCAGCCATTTTTCGAAAAACCGATTTGTAAATATTCAATATTGTGTGTAAATGGCGTGCATGATCCACGGTCGGTTATACAATATTATGTGAAACGCCGCGAGAAAAAAAGCAGGGTGGAAAAGTCGGATAGGCGTAGAAAGAATCAGGGAGGGTGAGAATAGGACGACCACGAGATTTACGACGAGCACATAAGATTTAAAAGAATTAGGAAGAATTAAAATTACAAAGTATTATTCTAGGCAATTTTTAAAATTTATGTCGTAACAGACAACGGTTTTTACATTATTTAATTTTAATTAACTTTTACTATCAAAAGAGAGTAAAGAAAAAAAATGAGGATACGATTAGACGCAAGCAACGATACAGATGTTAATTTATTTTTTTAATTAAGAGTGCAAACAAAAGTGAGAATTTCACCGTCGGCGACTAAAACCGACGACAGGTGTACGTCGAATTTTTATATATTACATTTACATAAATAAATACGGCGTCGCGCGCGTATTCTCTGTGTGCAAATGAAATATTGATGCACGATCGCGAATAATTCATTATGCATCTTTCATGAATATTGAAATAGCTGGTTAGATTGTACTTCAGGAGTATAGCTATCCGTTAAATTCGCCGCAGACAAGTTTAACTTACATGCACACATGCCGCGAACGCACGTACAAACCGGGAGAAATATCCCGCCTAATATAATGTATACTGCATGTTGCCGTTGCGCGCAATAAACGTGCATTATTCCCATTTCTCACGTAAAACGTGCTTACTTTAAAGCACAATATCGCTGTGAACAAGGCTTATCCTCTCGGTTTACGCGTAACAATAATTTCTGGGATAAAATGCGGCTCAACGTGTTTATCAAACGATAATAGCTTCCTCCAGAGCATAATCATGAAACACAATTATTATGTGCGTAGTTTTTACAAGTTCGTGAGTATCCTCGCTCTGAGCGATTACATTATTCCTGCTTTTTCTGACGCACGCAAAAAATGACGGCTGATGTGTACATACATATATGATGTTCCGCGCGATCTTTCCACAGAGTTTTTTATTGCTTTAAAGGTGCTTTTTATTTTATTTTCGAGTACAAATGTAAGAATTCAGAGGTGAGTTTATTTAATTAAAATTACATATATGATCCTCCGCACATGACGCAATATATTGAAACGCGGAAAATTATACGATTCTCTTTTATATTTGAGAAGATTTGCACATCGCAATTTAGCCACCGCCGCCGCTTTCTCTCTCTCTCTCTCTCTCTCTCTCTCTCTCTCTCTCTCGTTGAGCTCTCGTCTGACATTCATCTTTAACCCTTTACTTTCGAACGCACGAACCCGTAAATTTTTCGCTCGGTCGCTTCTCCGCACGAAAACGACCCTTCCTGGGAAAAGTACGCTGATATTTTAAAGAGCAGCCGCCTTAATACAGCTGTCGCTCTCACGAGAGCGCACTTCTATTGCGGTGTTTGCCGCTCTATATCCTTTCTCTTCTTACGATTATTAGAACACGCTACTTCCGGACTTTATCTTATTATTAGTTTTTCATCCATAATAGGACGACAATTGAATATTTAAAAGAAAGGAATGCCGTGTGCTATTTTCTAAACAAAAAACTGTTTTACTGCTGTTATACTTATAAAAATATCTTACAGATATTTTACACATTTTCCAAAATGATCTCGCATTTAGACAGACCTGAATATTTTTGACAAACGTATATTTTTAACGTATAATTAAATTTTGCTGTTGCAATTTCAATTTTAGCCAGACGTACATTATATTTCGTTATTTCGACGTTAATTGCAACGATCGCCGCACAGTCTAGCCACCAAAGGCGTTTCGGTGACGCGTTGTTTCTCGTTCTCGGCTGCTTTCACCCCTGTTTCCTCCTCCCCTGCATGGCTTTTACGTCTGATGCAATTCGGGGCCCCGTGTAATCCGTGACCGTAAATCGGGATTAAACTTAGTGCCACTTCCGGTGAGGCTACCACTGGCCAGCGAACAAATATAGAGTGTACTTCGTGCTCTCACTTTAAAACAGTTTCTTGAAGGGTTCCGTCGCGCAATCGCGGACTGACAATTTTGACAGGCCAGTATAACTTTTTCTCGAGTGTCTGTAATACGTTATATAGATTGAATTTGTACCTCGCACAACGTTTGTATGTGTGTCTCAATTTTTAATCAGTGTACGTCAGGCATCATCGAAATTTTATTATTTTAAACATATTTTATTTCACGTAATTATATATAAGAGATAATTGAATAAATTTAAAAAATAGAATAGTATAATTTGTAATTTTCTATTTATTATTCCTTTTTTAGTCATGTATAACTTGCTTTTTTTATTACATATATTATACAATTTATATAATTATATATTTTATCTGAAAATTCTATCTAAATACATCTGTTGTGCTCCGGACATTCGTGTAAAGTATACGTGTGTAACGGTCTTTGTAGTATGTGACTACTGCAAACGGAACTACAAACCGCGGTGAGTGCGTATGTTTTGATTTTTACACTGGAGATTTCGTGTACCGCAGATAGTACATGAATTTTTACTTCCGCTTCACGCTGCTGACACTTTACAGGATTACAACATCATCGCAAAACATGTTCGCGTATCCAAATTTGCGTTTTTCCTTTCCCATTTCCTTTCTTAACATTTTTATGGCAAAAATTATATTAACAATGCAGCAGAATCTTTTTAAAATAAATATTAATCAAATTGTAATAGATTTGATTATTAATCAAATAAAATTTCAATTAATCTATAAAATTATGTAAGCTGAAATCTAATTGTGCATAAAAATATTTGCATTAAAAAATCTATTATAAAATGGAGAAAGAATTTACTAAGGCTCATTACATTATAAGTTATAATAGTTACTTAATTATAATGGAAATTAGCAGGAAATAAAGTATTCAACGCTCGACAGGAATTAAAAATGTATATCTTTACGTCTGTACCTATAACGGAACGGAAGGCATAAATGCATAATCCAAGGCATTAGAGCGGAATACAATTAATCTCGTAATTAAGTCTATTCAGCACGATGGAATACGCGTTGCAGCTTGTAACTTATAAATTCAAGATAATTGTGCTGATTAAGTAATTAAACTGTTCAATAGGTAATTATATACATAAACAAACAAATATATTTTGTGTGACAAAATTTCTGTAATATGATTAAATTATAAATATAATATCTTCATTGAAAAAAATTCATCTTAGTTTTATTGCAGTGGAATCTGAAAGTTCTATGTGCAGAATAAAAAGAAAATATCGTATCATAAGATACAATTTAAGAAGGAAGAGAAACAATAATTACTAATTTTCTCGCACGCGTTGCAAAGTTAATGGCAGTTTTTTTACTGGTAATACTCGATAAAGCGCAAATAATCGAAACAACGGAGAGAAGAAAAGTGCAATTGTAGTTTTAATGTATTTTTACGTCCATTCTGGAAAACGGATGAATTAGCGCGTCTGTACGTAGTATGTACATACATAGAGCTTCGCGCGTAGAGTAGGGTAGTACATATTTTCAATTCCTATCGCGATAGCAGTGAAACCTCGGCCGTCTGAAAAGCTCGTCAAAGGATCATAAAAATACCCCACATGTCGCCCCAAACTCGCTCGATCACGTCCGCGAGTTGTTTTACGAGCATCTATTGGGACGTGTGGTAACAAGAGCATTGCAGCGCGACTCTCTCCCTCTCCTCTCCCCCCCCTCCCCCCCCGCACCGGATGCGACATCCCCTGAATGATATTGACAGGAAAAAAAAGAGAGAGGCGCAAAAGAATATACGACCGATTGAAATTCTTTCCTTCCCCCCCCCCCTTCCCCCTCCTCCTCTGCTGTATCATGATGAAAAGCGCGTGTAAATGTAATATCGCAGCATGAGCAATTGCGTTTGCTTCTTCGCCGGCAATAAAATTTCTCCGCGTCAGGATCGTTACCGCCAGCCGAGGATCTTCGATGAATAGAGCGGTGTACAGACCGCCTCAAAAGTATGGCATGCGTATATAATATCACCTCCCTAATTTACCCGCAGCTTCCGTTACACGCCCATCTTTGCACGCGCGATATTTACTTGTAGTACACATTTACTTTGTAAAACGGTAAATATACTCGAGATGTCTCTAATTTAGCCTCCGTGACACATTAAAGTTTATTATGTAGCTGAAATTCAATTTGTATTAATGCACTATTATATTCGTCTTTTGACAGAGGATAAATGTACCAGATATAATATTCGAAATAAGGTGTACTTCTGTTTTGTACATGTCCCGTGATTTCGCGCGCTGTAATATTCATTATTTGATTAATCTATACAATCGACTCTTCTATTCATCGCTTCGTGTATTTTAATTGACTTATAAAAGTGATGCAGCACAAATTGATAATGCAAAAAGTTTATTTGGATTATTTTTCTTCGCTATACTCTATATATTAATTCGATAATTATATCTAAATGTTTATTTATTATTATATTTTCAGATTATATAGCTATAAATTGTTTATCGATATTTAAATTTAATCGACAATTAAAAGTAGAGCGTTTTTGTCACGCGTATCGCAAATTAAGCGCTTTTCGCGTGATTTGCGAAATAAATGTCTTTTTAACGACGATATTCGTGCACGAGATAACAGCGAGAGGACTTTCCTTTCATTATATACTGCAATAATTTCCGCTCGTCGTCTCCTCGCTTTCTCCCTCGATCGGTCCTGCGACTCCTTTGACCTGTCTCATAGCAGGGATGGGAAGCGGGAATTCTTGTATTTAATTTAGCGCGAGGCTTTTAATCAGACCGCGCTTCAGACGCATACTCGGATACTCACTTGGAAACTGAAGGGCCAAACTTAAAAGGAGCTTTTTGAAGATTTAAGACGTGCCCCTCCCCTTTTCGTTCTCTCCTTCCCCCCCCC
>NW_012027442.1:45004-58366 GCF_000956235.1 Wasmannia auropunctata
CCCCTCTCTCTCTCTCTCTTCTTCTTTCTCCACCTTGTCAGACAAGCGATGTCTCTCGTCGAATCGCGCCTCCTTTAAATTTACCTCACCTCTACTCGTGATATCTGAGAGGTATTACGGGGAATGAAGAGACACAGTTCGTGTACATAATTTAAATTGGATTTAGATAGCATAATACAAGTTGCAGATCCAAGTTTCTCACCGATTGGCGAATGTTAATTTTTAGTGTCGTTGCCCTAAGATTGTGCAAACTTGAAGTAGAATTTTTCAAGCTGGTTTCTCGTTAATACTTACACTGTCGATAAAATGTTTTGACTCTAACTTTCGAACGTATTATATACCTCGAAGTGACAAAATAATCGATATCAAGTTAATGTTTAATTCGAATTAGATTGAAAGATGCATGTCGCATGCTATCGCACAATAATAAGCACATAATTCAAGCGGAAAGTTTAATTCTATTTTAAATTACTCCGCACGCAAAAAAATGACTTACTGTTAGTAACAGTAGTAGCTAAATTTCAATAGCTGAATCAAACTTAGCTATAAGATCTGCCGCCTTAGTGTCATTGCTGAGTTCTGTCTATTACAGATAAAAAACATTCACTGTGACAAAAAAATTTATTAACTGAAATTGAAAGCATATATTAGTAGAGGCAGCTAAAAAGATGGCACGCGAACCTAAATGTCTTATATCATTTATACATTTAGCACACAGAGCTAAGTTTATAGCTACGCGCCAAAATTTGATTTGTAATTGTTTCTGCAATATGCCACTGCTATACACGCAGAAAAGGGATTGGCCAACGCAGCTAAAATATAGCCGTGGCAGCTAATGCGTGTCTTTAAAATAGGGACAGCTAATATCATTACTGCCAAAGCTAAATTTATTAGTTGTTAAAATTTAGACGCTGCAGCAAAATATTTGCTCTGCTAGAATCGAATGACCGTTTAACTAATTCTATTGAGGAATATCCAGCAAAGTCATTCTTTCTGCATGTATTCCGCACTTTCTTAGCTACTCCTGTTAAAGTATGCTTTTATTTTAGCTAATAAAATTGTATCTCGCAACAAATATATTTTATCTTTATAATAGATAACTTTTAGCAATGACAGCAAAGTTCGAATTAACTACTTATATTTAGCCGATAATGCTAAGTCATTTTTTTGCGTGTATGCACATCTACAGCACATTTAGCATTTATATTTTGCAGTATATAAGCTATATACTGCAAATATTATTACTCTATTGTGAAGATAAAATAGCATAGTAGATTCGGTTAAATATCACTTGATTTTAACAGCAAATATTTTTTGCTGTAGCACCTACATTTTAATAACTAATAAATGGAACTTCGGCAGCAACGACATTATCTGTCTCTATTTTAACGACATATCTTAGCTGCCATGGCTATATTTTAGCTTCATTGGCTAATCCTTTCCGCGTGCGTATTACAATTTCGCAAATAAGAGATAAGGGAATAAGAGACATGTACATAAAGTGTGTGTGGGGCCGGAGTCTCAAAGAAATTCATGAGAAAGCATCTGAAATATGTGCATACTTTATCTTATTTACCTAAATTGTACTCTTTAAAACCCGCGATACTCACTACAGCGAAATGGATATAAGTAAGAAGTTTTCACGTTAACATAATAAAAGTGCTCTCTTCGCTTTGCTGCGCTCCGCGAACTTTCGGATTTTCAAGTCCGCAGAGCGATCATGAGAACTGAAAGTTTCTTCATCCATACATTCGTCGCTACGTGTAACCTATTCAAGCGCAAGTTCATCGAACCCGGGCCGGGAATTGTAGAAACGCTGCAACTAACGTACAGCTAGTCGAATTTCACAACTAGTTTCTCTCGATATCGCGTAATGTTAGCGCGAATTTCCCTAAAATTACCGCCGTCTCGTAATGTAATCATCGTAATAGCAATTGTATGCGCAATTATTGTTGTAATGGTGATTTGTACATAAATATTTCGGTATTCCGATATTTCACGCAAATTATACTTACCTATACACGTTTCTAATATACCAGACAGAAATTTTAATCAATTAAAAACTATTTCTTGTATTAATACCTACAATATAGATGTATATGAAAAATGTTCACTAATTTGTGACAGAACCAAATACTATAATTATTTATAATAAATTATATAATAGAAAGTAAAAGATAGCTTTAGTTTATAAATAAATAAAACAAAGAAAGAGCATAATAGCAAGATGTTCGTGCGTGAAATAATTCATATAAATATAAAAGAATATGAAAATATAATAATATGTGCGAACGTTTCGACCTTTCATCAGGTCATCCTCAGCTGCACAAATTAATAACGAAATTTTAATTACATTAATATTGAATAGTAATAGATGGTAAAATAAAATTAGAAACGAGTGTTTGATCAGTATAGAGTTCAATACGAAATAACGGCTGATCACAGTGAAACAAAAGTTGATCCATGCTGTCGAACGGGGTGTCTTGTACTGACCCAAAATAGCAGCCGATATGAGTTTCCCATAAATTCCCATAATGTCATTGCACTAAAACAAAAACTGTGGGGTGGCATAGGAGAACAAAATGGAAAAATAAGTCAAATGTTAAAAACGTCTGAAGTCGTTCGCGAAGATTGTCAAAAATTAAAAACGAGTATGATCGTCGCAAGAAAGTTGTTGACAGATTGACCTATCTATATGTATATATATTTATATCATTCTACATGTCATATTCGTATTACAATAAATATAGCGATGATTAATTGACGTTATCGTGATCGTTCTTGCAAATTTCGAACACAACTCTTCCGGATGCGTCGAAGTACAAATGCTTTATCGGAGGCACACACATTGTTCGTGTAATTTGAGTATATTTTAAACATGCCATGTGCTGCACCCCAACGGCAACGTTTAAGTCCGAAACACCTCCATTTCTCGTGTCAATTGGCGGCTTGTTGACGCTGCGGGGGAGGCCGGTCCGTTGCCGCGCTACACATTTTGCGGACATTTCGCTCCGCGATGCATACGCGCACGCGGTGCTGCATAAATTATGCGCGGGGCTTGGGGGGGGGAGGGCGGGAGAGGAGGGGAGGAGGAGCCACCGACGGCGAGTGGTTGCGCCGTGCAGAACAAAAAAAAATTTGAAAATTTAATTTGCGCGGCGCCCGGGCACTTTAAATCAACGGTAAACCGACAGCGCTCGTACATCTCGAACGCTTATAGAGCGTGCGCGGCAGATGTTTCAGCTAAATCAACTGCCTTCGAACGCCGCGCGCCGCAGAAACTATCTGTTCCGGTGTCAAAACAGCTGTGCTTAATTAAACGTATACAATGGGTGTGTTGTGCGACGGCGGGTAGGACGTCTCAAAACAACGCGCTTAATTGCACGCGTAGGCGTTTCGGTCTTAATGTACCTATAATAACATGGGGAAACAAGGGTTACGTTTCCCGGCCGGAGCAAACTATATTTTGTGCGATTTCGTTGTCAAATATCGAATACATCAGCTTATTACTCTGAACATCTGAAATTTTCGCCCCAATCGTTTATTCTACGGCGCTTAAAAAATCATGATATTAAGACATTAAGTAGTCATATGAGAGAGAGGAGATAATTTTTCATCTGTGTTACATAATATAAAATAATTAAATAATAACTTTTAGCACTTAATTAACAAAAAGTTTGTATTTAAAGAGATTTTAAATTAAAATTCAATAATTAATCCAGCAGTTTAATATAATAATATAATTTATTTCTCATTATATTAGCTCTGTATTTTGAAATAATTTATTTGTAAAAATAAAATAAATTATTTTTCTCAAATCTTTTAATAAATCTGTAATAAGTTGAAATTACGCGATTAGTATTAATTAAGAGAATGTTGAAAGAGACAGTAAATATTAACTAATGATAACGGATTCTCAATAGCAAATTAATTATGTCTGTTTACAATTACGAATATTATAATTGACTAACAATAAGAGTATGATAAAGATATAATTCATTATGAGCTTCTATTCTCAAATGAATCAAATATTTGATCAAAGGATAATAAACGGAAGTGGAACGAATTGCTCCGCTTATATGTACGTGATATAAGGATGAACGGCGAATTGTTTCAGTTATCAGTAGTCCGCAGCTTCCACGCGGTCTAGAATATTCGGGAGAGAAAGAGGGAGAGGGGGGGGGGGCTGATGGGCGATGCATTAATTAATTACGGACCGATTACTCGGACTGACGATGGTCAACATCCTATTTTCGCGACGGTGTCTCCGCCCTATGCTCTATAATCGTATTAGGTTTAATCCTCCCACTCCCTCACCCACCACCGTGTATACATTTCCTACATACATATATTAATTTACGTGACTGTGTAAAACAGGTAATATTCTATTATACGTTTAACAAGTAAATTTGCGAAAAAAGCTCGTTACATTATCAGGAGTATAATATCCTTGTTCCGTTACACAAAGGTATATTGCGGAGGTCTATCATATCTCCGTTATGTGCAGGAAACGTGGAGGATCCTAATAAATTATCGCTACAGAATATCGCAAGAGTCTTTATAGAATTACGTGTGTAACCTCATTTTGAAGAGGCGCAGTACTTGACGTGGTACGACAGAGGGAGAGAGAGAGAGACTTAAATCCCACTCTCTTTGCCGCATTATGAAATGTAAGTGAGCGTTAGAACGTCGTTCTCTCGAAAAATTCATTGTACAACAGCGACAGTTTTGTGGCATTAATACAGCCGAGGAGGGAATCTCGCGTATGAGGGAGAGCCAGCGACACCGCCTCCCATTTATCACAGTCCGTTTTTCCCGCCGCGGAGGTCGCTCGCGCATCTGGCACTTGATTCTTCCTGACGAATTTTCAGACGAGATTTCAGGAGCGCGGAGCGGCGCGACGAGCAACTTCCGAGAATGCCGCGAGAGAATGGACCACATCATCCCCGCGTATATACGTTATACTTAATTCACACGGGAGAGACGACGCGCGACGCGGCGCGCGCGCGGCGCGGTGCCGCGCAGGCGAAACGAGGACGAGCGAAACTTTTCGATAGCGCGAGAGGAGCTTTGTTTTGTAATTCATTAAAAGTCCGTAACTCTCGGACGGTAGCGACGCGCGCCAAACGAGTGAGGGCTGGGGGTGGGGAAGGGAAGGGTTGAGAGGGGAGGGGGGGGGAGAAAACGACGAGATCCGGCTGGCCGTGCGGTTATTGATTATCTAATTATCGTAATTGTTCGCGCGGTTGTTGCGGGCTACGTTTTCAGATCGGAAAATGAATCGTGCGAAAACGCGCCCGATATTCTAGAAGTCGGATTAATTTTCGCGAAAGCTCGACTCTCGAATCGAGCTTGACTGACGCTCGTGCAGCAAAAGCTCGCCGCGGCGTATATACTGCATACGCTCGCTTTCGGACAAATATAACTTCCGGCTCGCGCGCGCGGCGTCTGTAAACGGTAATGCCGTATCATCCGTGCAGAGCGCCGCTATTCAACAATCAATTACATGAATGGAATCACTTACGGAGCGTGAATAATACGGCCGCCAATGTCATATCTGATCAGATCGCATTTGATCGGGTTTTAAACAGATATTGGCTTTATATTGGATGTGATTTCAACGAGAATAAATCTCGCGCTGGAAGGCTATTTTTCTACACAAATTTGTAACTCACTGGTTCAACAAAAATTATATACAATAAAATGCGAAAAATAAAAGTAGATATTTAAAAAATATACGGAAATAAAAGAGGTGTATTTAATATATAAAATTATTTATTATATAAAATATTGAATATACCGAGATTGAAATACTTGACGTTTTTTTTATCGATGTTATTTCTTCAGAGTTGCCATATTTAATATTTTTTTTCACGGTATAGCCTCGTTAAGAAATGTTTGCTTTTTAATAAAACTAAATAAACGTGGATTAAACAAAGCTTAAAATAAATAAAGATAAAAAAATAATGGAGCGTTTTATATCTCATATATTATCCGCTAAATATCGACAATAACAAAATAGAAAAATTAATAAATCAAGATCAATATAAAAAAATCAATATAGATCAATGGAAATAAAACAAAAATTGGTTAAATTTTTAATTAAATTAAATTAAGAAGGCTCATAGAAATAAGATTCAAATAATATACAATAAAAGAATTAACAAGCCAGGCTAGACGTATATTTTAATAAAATGTGTATTAAATTTGTAAACAATTTTCTTTAAATAATGTATAAATTTGTCAACAATCTTACTTTTCTGTATTCCGTTCTGTAAAAGTGCACTGTGATCTCTCGGCTTGAAAAATTTCTGAATAAATGACATTAATAATTAACAATAGAATTTTGAAATTAATTGACTCTTAGATATTCAATTTTTATCAATGACTTGTATGGCAAATCATATCGCTTTAAATATCAATAGACTACGGTTGGAATTACAAAATTGGACGACAAGGCAAGAAATATTGTAAATCGAAAGAATAATAAGAGCTGTGGGCAAATTTGTAATATTTAATGTAAGTGCATTAAAATCTGTTAAAATTCCACTGAAAATTACCGATATTTATAGGGTCGAAACGCTTGGTAAAGATTGTTTTCAAATTTATATTTATAAAGAAGATTGTTTACGAAATCAATACACGTTATTAGCATGTACACCTAGCTTGGCTCGTTAGCCCCTTTATTGTATATAATTAAAAATTGATTAAATTCGAACGTAAAATGCTATAAGATGCTATAATAAAATTGGAAGGGTGATCGTATAATACTTCTCGTATTATAGATAAAATTGTATTATCATCCGCAACAGATCGACAGCATATGCGTCTGCGCGTAATCGATAATTCCTGTCTGGCAACAACTTGTTTCAATTTCTCCGTTACACCCGATTTCGTACACTTTGCATGCTGCGGGCTAAATATATATACATTTTTATCGTTTACTTTCCCTACGCGAAGCAACGTCCAAATGCAGCGCGGTGCCAAATGCAATTCGCTGCAACGGACAGCGATGTAAACTGACACGAGAATAGTTCCTGTATTTCTACGATAGCCGGAAGCTAACCGTAATACAATTTATTAATGCCCCTACGAAATTTTGCCTCTTCTTTATCACGGCTGCGAAATTTTCTCAAGGAGTGGGAGTAAGGTAAGTTTAAAAAAAAAGAAGCAAGAAATGGAGTTTCGGAAAAATGTGACGTTAAATAGTTTAACAGAATTTAAAAGATAAAATCATACATTTTACGTCTGAATTTTTAAAACGTAGTGCCTCTCCGATGCAAGATATCCTCGTAAAATTATCATCTCCATCATGAAACCGCTCGTTCAACGTGTTACTGGTTTTTAAATATTTTACAGATTTTTACGACGAACCCGTAATGACAATTGCGCCCTTTTAATTCGCACGAAAATTGATACGGCTACAGGAAACGTTTATATCGTGTCACACATACAGATATCAATTGATCGGTTTATTTTAAAGTCAATCCGTGCGAGCGATTATTTTTTATTACATTTTTTTATTTATTGTATGTGATATGACACTATTCAATTTTATATCTGCAATTTGACTTTCTCTCGCCATACAAATGCAGTCGCTATATTATATTTCGAGAAACATACACAGGGACATGACAATTACGGGCATAATTATTTCCATATAGTAGGATTATATACTTGTAGGCTCTTAAAGCGGCTTAATCCAACTCCGTCACACAAAGCTGAAACTATACTCCCCATAAGCTTTAGAAAGTTCTCAACTGCCATACGATGTCATTCGCCTTTGCACTTTGAGCCTTAACAGCTTTTACTTAATGCTTCCGCATGAAAATAATATAAAAAAATGAAATTATTAGCAATTATAATTATACACTGAGAGAAAAATTTTGTGTATTTGTAACTATATATTTGCAAAGTACTATAATTATGATTATTACTACTATAATATTAGTACTAATAATTATATGCATAGTTTTCTCAACCAATATATATAATTGACATCAACAATTTTTGAAACTTAATACTATATATATTATAGTTATTATTGCCATAAAAACGGTGGCAATTACCATTATTCAACTATAATTTATAGTCATTTTTGGGGCCAACTATATTATATGGTTGTGTAATAACTTTCTACAATTCCGCAAAAATATTAATTTATGTAAGTAAATCTGTATCCCGTGACGATTTATCGAATGACAGCCCGTGGAGTGCCGTATTAAATGTGTACGTATGTGTAATTAGGTTAAGATCGCGATGATATTTTCCCAAGGGCTCCGCAAAATTAACTGAAATTAAATATTTCACAACTCGGAGCCGTCTTACACGTAGACGAGATATTTCCTTTCCGGAGATGTTTCTATAAGTGAGTCAAAATGGCTCCTAAGGGAGTGGTTATATTACGACAAGTATTACCTACATGATATCCTCAAGGGGACTTTGTGTCGCCTCTGTATTAACTTTCCCTCGACTTGTGCAACGTTCCAGAAATATCAGGGAAAGCATTTCTAGCTGCTTTAATGAACTCGCTCCGAGTTATGGCCTCTCAAAGATTGCCGCCTCTCCGAAGATATTGCGCGGTTGGTTGGAAAATACAGTAATTTTATTATATAACTTTTTTACACCTCTCAACTCAATTAACTCTCAAAGATACGATTTACTCGCGGAAAAACTGTCCTCTTGAAATATACCGAGAGATTTAGTCCACGAGTGTGCACAGAAAAATTTTCTAGATATTCTCGGTCGCAGATTTAAAAAATCGCTTATTACGAATTAAGATAATTAATATAATATAAACATGTAATGGAATAGTAGAATAAAAATTGTAATAATTATTATAACAACGAAAAGAAAAATATATTTAACATTTGGCTATATTTTTATCTGTATGACATGCATCGCATTTTCACGATTTTATTGAGATATTGGAAATATCTAGAAAACATTTTCTGCACAACTCGGTCTTCATACCGAGAAACATATTGTTCACCTTTACTCATAGACATATAATAAAATAGAATAGAATATAGAAATTATAATTAAAGTAGAAACGTACATTACATTAGATTAGATTTTTCTCTCTGGGACGTGCATTACGCTTTCGCGACAGTACCGAGAAACATGTCGTTTACCCGTTTTATCCGAATTAGAGGATAAAATCCGATTTATCGAGTATTGGTAAGCTGGAACATATATCCGACCTTAGATTTATGTTCGGACGATGAACGACTTCTAACGAAGGCAAGATGGATCGCCTGGTCTTCCACGTAGCACAACGAATTAGGAAGAGAGCACAGTGCGTGCGTAATCGCTGCAGACTCGCGCAAAATCCGTTTTATCTCGTAATCTAATGGTATTCGAATGATTTCTGCTGACGACTTAGAAATTACGTTCGTTTGGTCTATAAATGTATTGAAATAATTCGCATCCATATATTCTCTTATAAATAAAAAGATACAAAATTATGCACTGAAAACAAATATAGTAATAATAACCAAGCCTAGATAACAGTTACGGAGCTTTGATGAAATAGTTTCAAACAAATATTCGGTCAATATAATCAAAATGCTTTGTAAATATTAATAATATTTGGTAATTATTACCAAACGGCTGATTACTATTGTATTATATTTGATAATATTGATTAAATGTTGCATCCCAATATGCTATAAAAATTACGGATAGCTATTACCAGACTTCTTTTTTCAGTGTGATCATTGCTTCTCTATTAACATTTTCAATATGCTCGGTTTACAAATTATCGGTTCTCGAAGGAAGAATATTATAATCGTGGAATTACCATCAAAGCCCACAATCGTTAAAACCCGATTTCAGTAATTAAAACTAGTTTTTAATTTAGTTGAAACAAGGTCCATATTAATTTATAATTGTACTGTTTTAGAGGAAAAAGATTATTAAGTTTATTAAATTTATTAAGAGTTTACACATTAACTTAAACCTATTTTTAAAGAAAATAAAGCGAAATTGTGAAAATCGCGACACTTGAAAAAAAAGGTAACGATTTTGGCAATAAATTTTTTGTATTTATTATGCAATAAAAATTATTTAATTAAATAATATTATTATAAACTGTGGTTCATGATATTAGGGAAGTATTTGTGCAGATGTGTGCAAAGGCAATCGGATGAATAGTTTTTGAGTTATCTTACACGCCGCCAAACACTATCATCGCCGAATAAATGTTATTATTACTTGCATCTTGCATAATAAATACTTTTTTCTGGCAAAAAAATATTTTTTGTTAGTTCAATAGTATAAAAAATTACCCTAAAGTTCAAAAGGATTGGTTGAATAGTTTTAAAAAAAAAAATTCCAAAAGAGTCACCTAATTTTTCAGCGTCCTAAACCAAGCTGCCCCCTTAAGCTTATTTATATTTTTTAACTTAATATTACAGAAATAATTTATATACGAGAATATTGCAAAAATTACAAAAATTCGAGAAGGAGCGAAGATCGGCAGATAGATGTAGACTCGCGATCGCCATTCGTTTTAAAAGCGGAAGATAATTCGGCGAAGTTCACCAACGTGATGCGCCGCGAGGGGTTGTGCTCTCGGTTGCAGTTTTCTTCACCGCGCGTCGCCACGACGAAACATCGAAGAGTAATCTCCGGATGGGATACGTCGCGGTGGTAATCTTGCACGTGTGGTTTCGGCCGGCGGCGGCGTCTGCTTGCAAATTACAGCGGGTCCCCGCCGAAGTGTCCGAGTTTGTTCGTCCGAACTCGCGCGCGTGTACGTGTCCGCGCGCCGCGTGTGCTACGTGCACATCGGGCTGGCTCTTTTCGCCGTGTCCCCCTTGCTTGCGGGAAATACCCGACGACGACGACGACGACGACGACGACGACGACGACGACGACGACGACGGGGACGGACGGTGTTGGTCCCACCTCGCAATTTCCTACACACAACTTCCACAGTTCGTTCCAACTTCCGGGACACTTATAATTGGTTTCCTGATACCGCGGTGCCGAGAGAGAATGAGGGAGCACGAGATGTGCAGATTACGGGCAGGAAGAGAGACAAATTGTATGCGCGCGCGCGCGCGCGCGCGCGAGCTCGCCGCGTGCCTGCGGGTAATACGAGTCCGACCAGCGAAATAGCGGGTGTGGGTTCTAAACCCTGGCTAATGTAAAGCGTCTGTAAGCTTGAAGAACTGTACATTGTGAAAATAGAGTTTCTAGGATACGATGCACCGGGTACTATATGTATATATAAATGAAGGAAATTTGCAGTCTCGCTTTATCAAGTCCCCGCTCTTTCCAACGCACACAGCTGACTGGTCTGGACACTTTTTTGCATTGTTTTGTCTCTTTCTCTCTTTTTTTCTTTCGCATATAAAATGTATATAAAATTCTGTTTTGATATTTATCGATTTGATTTATCGTTTTGACTTGGTATACTCCCGGAGTGCAACGCAAAATTGAGTTTCACTTTTACAATAGAAATACACGCATATTTTGCACGCATAATAACACCGAAATTAATCGAAAGCTATCTACTGATTTCATTCTCTTCGATTTTTAGTGCATATAACAATGACGAATACCCGCATTGAAATTTCTGAAATCATAAATCTGGATTTTACATCAAATCCATTACGGAGTGACAGCATTTCTAGCACAGAAAAGAGCGAAGGGATATAGAAAATTCTAGAAATCAAAGATCCGACATTGTCGATCTCCCAGTGATGTGTCATAATATTTTATAATGTAGATTCCATCTCATATGAATTTTATTTAAATTTTTATGATAAAGTACATAAAAATTTAATATTTTGGCTAATATTACATGAAAGATATATTTACCAGTTTAAAAAAATATTTTATTTGTAATGGTAATGAAATATTGCAAAGTAAAATATAAATTACAGATTATATAATTACCCAATAATGAATATGCGGATATTTTTTAACGGCTGAATTTTAATTAACATTTAGCTACAGAATATCGCATATAAAATGTAATGGAATTATTATAATGTGCAACTACACATACAATAACTATTATAAACATATATGTAAAGAGTATAATTATTACACAGTCTTAATTGAAACTTTTAAAAAAATTTAATAGCAATTTAATGGTGCCAATTGAAATGAATTTGGAGACATGTGTTCGATTATTGGACATTTATATAATTTTACATGACATTATATACTCATTGTCAGATTATTTGTAACAGTCCGTCTTGAAATTATCTCACAGTGAGATTCAGA
Source organism: Wasmannia auropunctata (assembly GCF_000956235.1). Lineage (NCBI taxonomy): Eukaryota > Metazoa > Arthropoda > Insecta > Hymenoptera > Formicidae > Wasmannia > Wasmannia auropunctata. Next base: position 57,245 of record NW_012027442.1, read on the forward strand.
TATATTTTACGGAAAAATATAAGGGGAAAAAAAGAAGAAGGATAATAATGCCTTGAATATATATAAGTATGGACTGATAGTAAATAACTTTATACGTGTCGCACGTGTCGCCAAGCTGAAAGATGTAGATTCCGCCCCAGTCAGTAATTTTCTACGGAGAGGGGGAAGGCTCCTGCAGTGAAATCAGCGTGTTTACAACATGTAAAAGAAAGGTGTTAAGTTTGTTTTTAATTTCTTTCCGTTGATTTGAGATTTTTTCCGGCTATCCTATCAATTATCAACATAACACTTAATATATTTTGACATTTTTTTACTGACTGGAGTGGAGCCTAAAAATCGAAGTTTGATACCTCAACCAACTTCAGTTCGGCGACACCGGGCATATATATGTCTTTTACATTGTAAAAGTGGGGGGGGGACTAGCAGTCCATATTTATATACTCAAAGCAATAATGTTCTTGAGAGATAAAAAAGAGATGAATATAGGAAGAGAAAGAGGGGGTGAGGAGGGCGTGGGAAAGAGAGAGAAGGAGAGAGAGAGAGAGAGAGAGAGAGAGAGAGAGAGAGAGAGAGAGAGAGAGAGATGCGCGGAACAAGACAAGTATATCTCGTCGTTACTTCTCGTTTGCTCTCTCCCCGCCCTTCTCTCCCCGCCGCTCCCCTCGCCCTCGCCCTTCCTATTCCGCATCCGACCCTTATTTCGCGCCTCTCTTTTTTAGTTTTTTCTCGCGCCCTTCCCGACCGAGCGTGCGTTCCATTTCTTAGGAATCTCAAGTATTTCATACGTGATCGCGTGCGGTGATCGATAGTTGGTCTTTGAATTGTCAGTGCGCGGATGCGTAATTAGAGCTGTGCCTCGCTCGCGGTAATGTTCGGTGGGAGGGGGAGGAAAGGAATCGTCGGTCGAGGGAGTCATGAGGAAGGATGATAACGAAAACGATTGCGGTTTTTTTTCCGCGTTATTATTTAATGCAGTATCTTGGCCATAAGTACAAAGCACGTCCCCGCAAATTGACGTAAATTGACAAAATTTACCTGCCCCTCTCCCCTTTCCCTCGTAAATTGACCTTCTAACGAGAGAAATATAAATTGAAACACTGTTTTGTCGAGAAATAACATTTA
>NW_012027442.1:58386-75451 GCF_000956235.1 Wasmannia auropunctata
GAGAGAGAGAGAGAGAGAGAGAGTGATTCGCTATTAGTCTCCTCCATAAAGCAATATCGTCATTTGTTTTCAATAGCCTCTCACTCTATAAACGCCGTCGACACGCAGGCTCCACGCCCAGCGTGTGTAAACCCCGGTTTAACGGCGCCCGTAAATTCGAGGAAGTATATATCGCTGTGTAACGCGCGCGGCAATCGAAACAGAATACCCGTGGATTATCGTGGATGCATAAACTATCAAGTGACTGAAGTCACAATCGGAACTTCGCGGCCGTCTCGAATATATAGAGAGGTGTCGGATTAATCGTCCGAGAAGCGCCACGCGATTGAATTCAATTCCCCCCCCCCCCTCCCCCTTCACTGGCTCATCGAATTAGTTGCGCTAAGCCGCTGCAAGAAGTGAATTGAATGTGTCGGGCGATTGTGTCCCCTTCTCGAGTTTCTTCGAATTCCGCGCGCCGCTCTCGCTGCGGTCTTTGCATAGCACGTCGTGCAGTTAAATCTCCCGTTTGCCGTGCGCGTGGAGAACGGCCGGAATGCTCCGTCCGTTCCTTTGAGAGAGAGAGAGGCGCGGCGACATTTAATCATTTCTCCGGTCCCAAGATAGATTGGTAAATCAATAACGTCGCAATGTCAATATACATTGTTAGCAACGTTTGGTAGAGACGACGAGAGCGCGCGAGGCAGCGAGAGAGCGCCGCGGAGCAAAAATTTGCGCGTTGCCTGGCTTGTGTTTGCGTACACTCGAGTTTTTCCCTCGGAGGTAGAGGGAGGCTCGCGTAGAGTAGTAAAAATCTCTGAAAGTTAAAGGTATAAAATATGCGCGCGCGCATCAGGGAAAACGTAGGTAATTCATATCGTTGAAAATTCCACCAATCTCCGTTTGACGCAACTTTGAGGCACAAGTAAAATTTAAACTAGTACTGTGTAAAAAAAATAACAAAAATAAAGAACGAGGGAACATGAAAACTGCCGACGATTCGTTAGCTGTCCTCCATATCCGCGTATCTTAATATCTTATTTTTGAACATTATATATGAATGATTATAATAAAAGGAAAGAAATCTTGGTTTTTCACGACAATCTCGGGGGAAACATCCAGCGTGTTTTGCAAGACATTTCGCCGTAATTCCCGACATAAATTACGCGTTAATAGCCGCCGCCGTCGCCGCCGCCGCCGCCGCCGCTGTTAGACGTTGATAAGACAAAATAAGATTTCCATTCTCATCTCAAGGCGTCTCGCGCCTTGTTGTTTTGTCGCCCCGTTTATACCCCCGGCATCTATCTTTTCTGAGCCCCGGTCGACGTTTCCCATCAGTGTTACTTCCGGAGGAAGCCCGCGGTGGAAGTACCTCGTCGACGACGAAAACGACATGCACGTCACGATGCAGTTAATCGACCACATCCTGCGATTGTCGGCAAGACAATTTTCGCCTCCGCCTCGGCACGCCGAGCGGAGCGGCGGCGGCGGCGGCGGCGGTGGCGGCGGCAGCAAAACCGCAATGGCGCCTCGTTTGTAGTATAGCGGAAGGTTGTATGTAATAAGACTGGCACTCGTCTCGACGTCGGTCGATAGGCGACGAAAGAGCCGTGGCATGTAACCCGGTCATCCCGTCATCTCTCGGGCGAACGCGCGGCAACGACTTTGCATCAAATTCATCACGTTGTAAAAAAAAAAGCGGATATGACTCTGACACGATAGTTTAAACAACATTTCAAGCTTCAAATATACGTCGATACTCGGTAATCGCAGAACAATCAATATTCTTATAGACATCGCGTCTATAAGAAGGAATGAGGAAAGGCGCGCACGTGTGTGTGTGTGTGTGTGTTATACGTCAACTTACGTGACATTTCTTTTCCACATTTCCAAGTTAGAAAATCATATCAGCCGTCCTAGTTTCGAGATATCTATAAGGATATCCTGTGTGTTCCTAAAAGATTTGGCCAAACTTTTGCTAACTCCGAAGATAAAATAAATTCGTATAGACGTGGATGCGCGAAGATTTTCTATCCGGATTATAATACTTATTTCTTTGGAGCATTACGTGTAAGAACGAGTTATAAATTTTATATGTTACGTACCATGTGACAACTATGTGAAAGAATTGCGTTCAATATAATATGCTTACACGAAAAAAACGATTTCGTTGAAAGATCTAAAAATTTTGCTGAAAACAGATCTGAAAATAATTTTTTTTTTAAATCATCAAAATAATTTATTGGAATGTTAAAACTGATAAGCATTGCTGTAAAACGTTTTGATATTTTAGCAATCATTTTGACTCTCGCACAAAATTATTTTGATTATTGAACAAAAATTATTTTCAGATCTGGATTCAGCAAAAGTGTTCTTTCCGTGTACAATTTTATTAAATATAATACGTACTAAAAAATTTTATTAAATATAATACGTACTGTTCTTCAATGCTTTATTAATTATTAAAGCGTATTAGAAAAACTAATTAACGCGAAAGTAGCATATTATTAGTTCCAGTAAAGTGTCTCCTTCGCCGCTGGCTCGTGTTAATAGCAGCTGTAAGATTTATAAGCGATTCGATATCAGAATATCGATCGATATGAGGTTCCACGAGGTTTCGAGCATGAACCACTGGACTTTGCTGACGCACTTAATTAGGCGTTGATTAACGGATGTCCGTGGTGCCAAGGGGTAGCACAGCCGGCAGGTGTATAGATGCAATTGGTGGGTCCGGCAACCGGGAGAGATCGCAGAGATTGCTTGATCGGATTAGTATGTTCGCTAAACCGACTAGCCGCTACTCCCCCTCCCTCCTCGCCCCTCATCACTGCTCATCCCACGTTCTCCCTTGGTATCGATCTATGAACGATTAATTTCCGTTTAGACGATGGTCTCAGGTGTACAAGTACTCGTTATGGATACCAAACACTCGCTACCTACTGTTATCCGCTATCAACGGACAACAAGTATCATTTACTCGGGCTTTGTAAACTCTCCCGTGACGTATAACATAACTGTTTGAATCATTCCTGTAATAAGGGAGATAATTTCCGAGTTGCTCGAACTGGAATTTGAACAAACTTTACAAAATCGCGTTTAGTTAACTGTAACGTTTAACGTCTCTCTAATAGAAGATTTTACAATATATATAGGAAAAACTCCAATATTTGTGACGGAATATTGAAACGAGAATATTTTGGCATTGTAATAAAACAAACAGCAAAGATAGCGGCCGTCTGACGCTGCCGACCTCAAAAGATTAAAGCGCAATCTTTCAGGAAAATATTGTTCAAACGTGCCTGTGTACGAAATTTCATAAAGTCCGCTCTCCTCCCCCTCCCTCTCTCTCTCTCTCTCTCCCTTTTATATTGATTTTTTTCAGTAAAACTATATATATAGCTGCAAAATAATACGTTACTTGTACTTGACTGATCAAAAGAGGGCGCTCGGCAGCGTAATTTAAAGAAGCATGCAATGCGGAAGCCAAAGGGAAATATGCAGCGGGAACAAGCGGATGTAGTATCATAAGGGAATGATAGAATTGCCGAGACGCCCGATCAAAAGTGGATCGCATGCGGACGCTAGAATTATTGTTTTCTAAAGCACATAAAGACTTTGTTTGAACGCGAACGAATGGAATATGTATTTATCGGAAATATTTTGTTCTGATACGTATATACTAAAATGCATTTTTCGTGTGTATATATATATATATATATATATACGCACTACGGCTCCGTATGGAGCTTCTGTATTAGTTACCGATGGAACGCAAGAAGAAACTGCAAAGGATACATATTCATGTAATAAAAAACTATTTTCATTTTTTTTTTAAGCTCAAAGAGCATCGTGATTTGTGTAAAAACATAAAATCACGTTTACCAAAACTTGGCAGCGGCGCAAACGAAACCGTCAGCTGCCGAAGAATTGGTTGAGCGATGGAGAATTAAAAATAAAAATTGGTGAAACTGCGAGCCCTTTTTTTTTACCGCGAGCGCCGCGACCGCTGCATTCGCGGATTGATATAGATTCCATTCGCTCGGATGGAAACGTATTTCAATCACGCGTGCGTCACTGGCGATCTTGTATAGCCCGACATTTAAACAGTTTTATATATATATAACCTGAAAAAAAAACTGTATTCATTTTCTTTTTGCGTCGTACGCGCCGCATTACGCGGATTCCGGACGCCGACCGTAACGTGTTAATGTTGCAGTTAAGTTTAAGCGAACTTGTTCTTCCGCGCGCATTATCGCAATAATCGGGCGCTTAAGTAGTTTCCATTGTTAGAGGCAACTAGCGGCGGTGCTCGATCGGGACTATAGGATATTTGCATTTACGAAGTGCCTCACTTAGGCGCAAGTTTGCATCTCTAGTTTGTACTTGACCTGAATCGCTTACAGGCAAATAGCTGTGATTTCGCGAGAGCGCAAATCGATGCATCATGCATTACTAAATGTAAACGTCGTGTACAAGATATCTAGATCAATACACTCCTGTTATCTGTATTTGTATCGCAAATGTTTACTTTTCATAATCACGTACTTGTAGTTTATACGGTTTATTCAAAAGAACACAATGACGATCAAACAAGTAAATCTCGTCCAAAATAACAACTTAAATATTGTTGTTTGGATTTAACGTTAAATTTTTGAACAATATTTTTTGATATTTTAGTTTAATATTATGTAATAAATTGTTTTATTACAATGCCAATTATTCTCGTTTTATTCCGTCAAAAAAAATTGAAGTTTCTCCTATTTATTGTAAAGACTTCTATTATAGAGATGTTAAACGTCACTCTTAACTAGACGCGATTTTGTTAAGATTGTTCAAGTTTCAGAGTTTAAGCAACTTAGAAATTACCTTCCTTATTATAGGAATGATTCAAGCAGAATGTTATAATTATTATATAATAATTATTATAATAAAATATATTATATAATAATTTTTGTTATTAATAACGTTATAGACATTAATTACTTTTTTAAATCCATTTAAAAAGACTTAGATAAATAAATAAATCAATGCGTGAATTAGCAACTGTCATTTTTTACAAATGTTATTATTATTTAAAAATCGCTTTTAATTACTTTTATTAACGATTTGAATAATATCAAGTTTATCCCCCCCCCCCTCTCTCTCTCTCTCTCTCTCTCTCTCTCTTTCTTTCTCTTTGTCACATATGACATACACGAAAAGAATGACTTGTTAAAATATTTAAAAATTTAGCTAGATATAAATCTGAAAATAATTTTGTTGAACCATTACAAACAAATAATTACACAGGATGCTCGCGAGCTGGTTTCTGAAATATCAAAACTTTTTGCAGCGTTGCTCATCACGCTTGAGCCTATATAATTATTTCAATAATCCAAAATTATTTCCACATTTGTATATGTAGCTAAATTTTTCGAAATTTTAGCAAAATCGTTCTTTCCATCACGAAAAGAACAATTTTGCTGAATCCAGATCTGAAAATAATTTTTGTTCAATAATCAAAATAATTTTGTGCGAAAGTCAAAATGATTGCTAAAATATCAAAACGTTTTATAGCAATGCTTATCAGTTCTAACATTCCAACAAATTATTTTGATGATTTAACAAAAAATTATTTTCAAATCTGTATTTAGCAAAATTTTTAGACTTTTCAACAAAATCGTTCTTTCCGTGTGTGTATATAAATCTTCAAATAACGACGTCGGAACATCCGTGCCGAAAAAAATAATCGGCCGGTATACAAATGTGCAAACGCATATTGTGCCCCGCCACGCGTGCGGACCGCACGGGACGTAAGAAAATGCCAAAGCGATTTTCCCAGCGTATAGGACGAAGAAAAGCGTCGTCAGTCGCAAGCTTGCGTCGCCGCTCCGTGCAATCTCCGTTCAGAATTTATGATTACCCTTCCCGACCGTGAGATGCTTTACGTGACCAGGATTTTCAATGGTCAGTACCTAATGGCTGAAACCCGCGCGTCTCTTCCCCTTCCCCCTCCATCCTCCGCGTCTCGCCCTTACGATCCATCCGCCCGCCGCCCGCGATGCCACCGCCGCCAGTCGTAAGGGGAAAACGGTCGTCCTCGTACTCGCTTTTTACGGCGGTAAATTCACCGAGGTTTTTTCAATTTCGATACGTTCGCACTTGCATCGACGTCCCCTGTAGCGCGTACCCCCCCCGCCCCCCCTTCCACGACTTCTCTCGCGGCTGCGCGAGATCTTCGCCGAAAAATATAATACAACCGTCCCTCCGAGCGCGAGGATTGCGCCAATATCGTAAAAACGCCGAAGAGATGATAGGGAAAAAAGAGTAAGGGAATGGGGCGAAAGGGTTAGAACGAGTGCTGAGGCGAGAGAGGGAGGTATGCGTGGAGTGTAGGTACACGGCGCGAGGTAAAAAAAAATTCGATACACCGATGGGGACTCCACCGACTTTCCCGCGGCCAGAGCGGGCTCGGGACGAGCGGCTTTAAACCGCTTTGGAAGAGTTATTGCGATTCCTCCGTTACGATTTCACGCTACATTCGCTGCCACTTCCGCCGACTTACCCCCCTCGCCCGCTCCCCCTCGTCCCTCCCCGCGATCGCATCTCGTCATCCGCCCTGCGGCCTGTGTCTCATAAAATAAAATATCACGAGTCTGGGAAAAAAAAGGAACCTACATACATATTTCTCATATTGCTTATTATTTATTAATAATATGTTTGTATTTATTGGAATATGGGACGACTGGGGCTGCATTCCTTTTGGCGCTTACAGTGCTTATAAGCATCATTTGTCTTTGTTCAATATCTGATAAACAACAAGGATGAAATGATTTTGTGAGCGCTGTAAGCAGCTGTAAGCGCCAAACGGAACGCAGCCTGGGTATACTGTTTTATAAATTGTCAATATTTTGGCGCTTCAATATATAATATTATTATTTTCTTTTGTTTATCAATATTTAACATTACTGAAATGCAATGATTGTGATGTTTTTAATTAAGGCAGCAATTTTCGCGGAATAACTTCGCTTCATCTTTTGTTACCGCGGTATGTATATATATATATATATATATATATATATATATATACGTATGTTACATATTCAAATATTTCTCTAAAGAAAATACGATCATATTATTTTTAACACATTCTTACGATGCGCATGTTCTCATTTTATGAGATATTCACGTTGCTCTCCAAACGAGCTTGTGTGCATCAGTTAGCGTGGAAGTCTCGTTCGATCTATACATCAATTTTTAATTATCGCGGATTTAAAACCGCGCGATCCCGAATCTCGCTTAATTTACGACCTCTTAATTGCCGCCGTTGTTTTACGTTCACATTTTGATAAAATAATGAACGGCAAAATAATGGATAACAACGGCACCACAGACGAATCGAGGGGGGCGGGAAAATGATGTGTTTAAGGGCCGGTGAAAAGCAGCGTGGAATGAATTCGCGAAAAACGGTGGTGCGTTGCACGCACAATAGGAACGCCGCAGCAGGGGGAGGGGGAGGGGGTAAGAGGGAGGGATAGGTGTTGGTCGTCGATTGCAGCCCGGGGCGTACAGGGTGCTTAATAATTCGAATAATGCCGACGCCGATAAGTGAGCCGGATGGAAATATGAGAGGACAGTCGGCTCGGCGAGTGCGCGCGTTCGCGCGGGGCTTCCGCGCGCGCTGCACGGAGCCGAGCAGATAGCCGGAAACTATTTCATGGCTAATGGTGGAGTTATGCACTTACGAATCATAAATTTCGCAATGGACCGCATTTGCGGGCGGCACCGCGATAACTTGCTACTACCTGGCCGCGTTCTCCAATCTGATCGGCTCGGTTCCCCTGTCCTTCCAGATATCTGACGTGATTAGTGCCCGGCAGCTCGGTTTCCCTGTGCGCGTGTCACTGGCTTAGTTTACACCGAGCACTTGATACGCGTACTAACTGAAAACTTTCTATTAAATTTTCTTAATTTCTACAATGCATTTAAAGGATGATGTATGTATATCATGTATAAGTTTATATGCATCGTCGAAATTAAGAAAATTTAATATAAAGTTACTAGTTAGTAGTACGCGTATCAAATGCTCGGTGTAAACTGGGCCACTGCGTGAACGACCAATTCCTCGTGGAAGATTTTATCTGCCGTGACAGGTGACGTGAGAAATTAAGAAATGAAAGCGAAACGACTCATCGAAAGACAAAAAGTGAAAAAAGTTTCAGAATGAGCACGTAAGATTGAATTTTTTTTCTAATAATTGGTTATTTTTATTTTAAGAAGGTGGTCTTTAACGTACAGAATAGAAATAAGAATAATATGATTCAATGTTCAGTGATTAATTAATGTATATTGCAGACACATAAAGATAGCTAAAGCTTTTAAATATCTTATGTAAGTAAAATTATTATAATATATTATATTACTTGGAGCTTATATTTCAATTCGTAAGACTGCTCTGAATAATAAAATCTTGGTTTTTATAAATCGATTCACTAGTCGAGTGTCGATACGAAACAAGATAACAGTCAATAAATATAATCAATATGTATCTATACAGTATCGGAGAGCTTGCAGGTAGACAAAAGTGCAATTTTGCCAGCTTTACTAGCCAGCTTTTCTGCCAGATTACAGTTAAATCGGATAATTCTCAAAAGTTTGTATCGCCTCGTGTAGAGAGGATTGGATAGAGTTACCAGATCAATTTTACAGATTTACACAACAATAAATGTATTATGTTGTATCTTTCCACTTCACGGGACATGAGAGAGAGAGAGAGAGAGAGAGAGAAAGAGAGAGAGAAGAGAGAGAGAGAGAGAGAGAGAGAGAGAGAGAGGCCTTTTTTGTTTATATCGTTGGCATAAAACCTGTGACAATTTAAAGCGAACATTGTAGACAAGTTCAATGAAAAAATTTATTTGATTTTTTTTCTCCATTGTACAACGTTTCCTGGTTAATTATAAATACAGAAAAATGATATGTGTAAAAGAAAGCAGGAATTTGATAACATATATAATATTATAAAACAATATAATAATATATTATTATAAAATATAGCAATTATTAATTGAATTATTATTTGATAATTCTTTCCTTGTATACGAAACCGCTTTTAATTTTCTACGTTATTAAAAATTGGATTAATAAACAATTATTAGTAATTATTCATAATTAATTACTAATAATTAAAGAATTATATTGATAATTTTAGATATTAGACTTTAAATAACTGAATTTTTAATATGTCCGCTATTATTAAAAATATCAAATAAGATGTTAATTAATTAAAATAAAATTATTACACATATGCTTTTAATATTTTTTAATAATTTTCAATACGCTTTTATTTTTATAATACGAATACACACACACACACACACACACACACACACACACAGTCTTTATTATTAGACGCATCATATTTTTTTACAATTTATTGACTTCCAAGGATTGGATTTATGTTATAACCCATCTATCATTGTTGTAATCGATTGAAATATAATGTAAAAAGAAAATAGTGGTCTATAAAATGGACGCATTCGTTTTAATGCATCATTCACTTGTCACTTACAAAGTCCAAAAACAAGTAAAATCCAAAATGCGTCTAATATAGTCAAGAGCTGTATAAATTTGTACATAAATTTCTATTTAATTAATCAACGCATTCAAATATATTTTATTTAACGTGATTTACAATACCAAGTAAATTCTTTATATTGTAATATTTCGATAAAATATCTAAGATAAAAATGTAAAATTATTTAACATAATACAAACGTTTTTTTTTTCTTAAATCTATCATTAATATAAAATGAAAATAAACACATCGCAACGAATAATCAACTTCTATTCATGCATTGACTTCGATATAATGGTTTGCATGAAATGTGAAGCATTAAAATTATCGCCCTATAAAAGCCCGCGGCTATTACGTCTAAGCGGAAATTGATTCTCTTGGTGTTCAATAAAGGTCATCGACCATTCCAACACAATACATAATGTTGCTGCACATTCGAAATATTTACAATATAACCATTGTATAACCTCCGTGCAAGCATACAATTATTTTATGTACATGTAACATAAAATAATCCCACCAACTATTAAGGCAGAGAAGCCGGTCGTAACGTAACGCTATTTATTATTTTTATCCTTTGTTTACCTTCATCGTGCAGAAATTAAAATTTTTTTGATTTAGAAGGAAACATTATATGAATACACGGGATGTAGGGAAGACGAGAAAAATCTGCCTTATGATATGTTGTTTCTCTACTGTAATGCAGCCTGACATTTTCTACGCTTGCGTTAGCTCGCGCTGGCGCGCGCCGGAAGCGCGTTGAACATGCATTATCATTACACAATCCCGCTTTTATTTATATATTTACATGCGCAGTAAGAATATATATAGACTCCCGCCGTCGCATTCGGTGTGACTGCTGACAACAATATTACTCACGGCGTTTACACCATTTCTTTGCCACCTTTATTACGAACGCCCATGCACAAACGTATTTTATACGTACAACGTGTGTGACACTTTTTATGTGTAATAAACAAGACATATCAATATACGTATGTGTATGAGATAGAAACGTGATTCCTTTGCTGACGTTATACAATTTTTTTTATCGTAAAGGGAAATGGGAGATAATAGAGACATATCAATATTAATGAAACAGAAATTGTGATTTTTTTGCTTAATATGATGTTAAAATCTTTTTTTAATCGTATAAAGAGGAAACAGATAATTCTAACGATAGATGTAGTATCGAAATAGGGATGAATAAGGGATAAAAATAATTAATCTTCCGAGGTACCGTTCCTCGATGCTATTTTTATATGTAATAAATAAGAGATATCAATATACGTATGTGCATGAGATAGAAACGTGATTCCTTTGCTGATGTTATAAAATTTTTTTAATCGAAAAGGGAAATGAGAGAAATAGCAGAGACGTATCAATATAAGTATGTAATATTAATGAAACAGAAATGTGAATGAATTTTTTATGCCGTATGACGTTAAAATCTTTTTTTTATCGTAAAGAGGAAACAGATAAATCTAACGGTAGATGTAGTATCGAAATAGGGATGAATAAGGGAAAATAATTAATCTTCCGAGGTACCGTTCCTGGATGCTATTTTGCATGATTTAAGTCGCAGTTAAGCTCGCAAACTGGGATATATCATCGCGTGTCCCGTACTCTTAAAGGATTAGGAACCATTATAGATTAGCTCAAACTCGAGCTGGCTGTGCCATTGGCTTGCTACATTTATTACGAGAAATTGCAAAACAATACACTTTTTTTCGCAAGTACAATGTATGTACTTTAAGGTGGATGAAGAGCAAAAGCGTTCTAATAAGAAAAGTCGTGCGCCGCGATCAACAATGACCCTAAGGAGAGGCGTAGCAGAGCCAAAATAGATTGGGACAACTCCCCGTAATGACGATGAATTTACTCCATACCACTGATTCGCAACTGTGTGACGTGCCAAAGCCCCGATTAAGAAGTAATAGATGCGAAACTATTTCCTAAGTTTCCCTCAATCCATCTCATTACGTTCAATGACGGCGGGTATCCAATATCAATCTCTGTGTTCATCCAAGTTTAATCGTAGCGATTACATTCAGCTTTGGATCCCCGGTGCGGATATTATACAGTGAATTACGAAGCAGCCGAACAGATATACCGCTTGTGAAAACGTTCTGTAAATATGCGTTCTGCACAGGGATTAAATGCGTATACGTCTGGCGTGGCGATGGCTGTATTCCCGCCAATTCGAAATGCACGGTATCATAAAGATTATTAAGCAGAAGAATATGATAACGAATAATAATGGAAACAACAGCACGTGCAACTCAAAGGAATATATTAAACTGAATATTAAAAGTCATTGTTATCAATAACATGACTTATGCATTATTGTGATATACTTGGCGATACAAATTATTTTCTTTTCATATGGAATAAACGATTTTGATGGAAGGTAAAAACTTTGGATCTGAAAATAATTTTGTTAGACCATTAAAATAATTTTGTTGGAAACTCAAAAGTGGTAAGCATTGCTATGAAACGTTTTGATATTTTAGCAATCAGTTTGACTGTCCGACAAAATTATTTTGAAAGTCCAACAAGAATTATTTTCAGATCTGTATCTAGTAAAATTTTTAGACCTTTCAGCAAAATTGTTTTTTCCGTGTTCTTGAATTTTTCAAGCTTTTTTCGACTTATAAAGTAAAACAAAAAGTCAATAAACATTTTAAAAAAATTGATCTATTAAAGGCATGGTATTATAAAGATTATCAAGCAGAAGAATATGATAACGAAATAATCCAATGGAAACAACAGCATGTGCAGCTCAAAGGAATATATTAAACTAAATATTTTAAAAGTCATTATTACGAATAATACGTTAATTTATGCATTATTGTGATATACTTGGCGATACAAATTATCTTCTTCAAGGAAAGAACAATTTTGATGAAAGATCAAAAAATTTGAATCTGAAAATAATTTTGTTAAAAACTCAAAAATGATAAGCGTTGCTGTAAAAGCGTTTGATATTTTAGCAATCAGTTTGACTTTCTAATAAAATTATTTTGATAGTCTAACAAGAATTATTTTTAGATTTGTATCCAGCAAAATTTTTAGACCTTCCAGTAAAATCGTTCTTTCCGGGTTCTTGATTTTTTCCGATTCATTAGTGAAACAAAAATCAGCAATATTTGAAAAAAAATGGATTTATTAAGGATCTAAAATATATATGATAAAAAAAATTAATGCATAATCTCAGCACAAAGAGATCATCAGCAACTATCGGGCATACATGAAGAAACGTTATCGTCTTAATGGCAACGGTAGGTACGGTCGAGTGGTGCTCGATTGTCATAATCTATGCACGATGTGCAATAACTAGGTTTTACGAGCCCCTTGTATCGCAACGTTCGCGTTAACTATCTTGCCAAGGTGTTAGACGGTGGGAAGGTGGAGCGCAAAGGTGCAACCAGGCAGGCTGGTATATAAGGCGGGGAGGGAGAAAATTGCTTGCTGTGTACGACGGCAATCTCTGCCTCTAATTTATTGACCGCGTCGAGTGTATCCCATCTCGTGCGCAGGCAAAAAAGATGTGTCGCGTCAAATATTACCCTGGCAACAATGAACGCGTGAAGGCGCAACGAGCGATTGAAGTAAAAATAAAAAGTGGAAGGGAAAGAGTACGTTTAATTAAAAAAATCAAAGCGCTGACTTTTCAATCGAATTTTAGTGGTGGCCAGTAGCAGATGGATAATTTGTATGGGAAATAGGCCCGTCGTAGTTATCACTGGTGTTGTCACATTTTTTCTTTTTTTTTTTCAACGAGAAATTTAATATTCTGCGGATCAGCCCGCGGCCACAATACATTCCAACGTAAAATTGCCAATATCCAAAATAGAGTTTCCCCGTAAACAAACTCCACGTTGCAGAAATGCATCGCGTAAAGCGCAATGTGCGAATTCTTTGTATACGTAGTTCAGATGTGCGTGCGTTTCATTACAAAAAACAATTATTTTGTATATTTTCGTCACACTGGGCAAAAAATCAGCGTCAACTCAACGTAGAAATCCGGTTCTTCGATAAATATGCACTTACGATTTGAAAGATTAACTTTTTCATACTTTTTATAACAATAAAATAATATCTTTTAATAGCAATTTATAATTAGAAATCTAAAATGAAAAAACCTGATAAATTAATTAATATAACGTCTCTAAAGAATTTCACAGACGAGTGTAATTATTGCAGCAAATTCTTTTATAATTTTACTAATTAATTAAAATTTTTTTCGTGCATAAAAATATATATATACTTACATAATAAATTATATATATGAATATATATGGCTGCAATATTTTCGTTGAACCGGTGGAAAAAGTCCCCTATCCCCTATTCCCTATTCCGCTGTTAACTCCCGCGTTATTCCGTCGCTCGCATACGTCACATCAAAACGTCGATGTCGAAATATGGGTCGCACCAGAGCAATCAGGATCGAACGATGCTTTTGGGGAACGGTGGATGAGCAAGCGCTGGACCGAGCTGTATTCGGCGACCGCGACGGGGAACGGGCCCGTCGCCGTTCGCCGACTTTCCGTTTTTGCGCCGAGTGGTGTGTGTCCGCTGGTTATACATCCAAATGTTGCCCATCGCGCGAGAAGAAAGCGACATTCGTGACGCGCGAATCGCGATTTTCACGGCACTTGATTTTTCATCTTCACGACGAGTCATCAATCCGTCCAGATTTGTTTCACGTTTATTGTTAATCGTTGTACCCAATCAAACGCGAGTGGTACTCGACTACACACACACACACACACACACACACACACACACACACACACACACACACACACACACACACACATATTTGTGGTACTCGAATCAGATGGAGCAGTTGATTATTAATTAACCTTTAAACCACTACATCGATTTCATAGACTGCTATTGAAACGTTACTTGCCAACAATTTTCTTATTTATCCCATTTAAATATATTTTATTATTCTATCGTATACAAGATGCTTTTGTTAACCCTTACATTAAAACATAGTTTTCCTTTTCCCCATCAACAAGTATTCAGAAAACATACATTTTTATTATAATTGACTTATAAAATTAGCGGAAGCATAATAGCGGTCTGTTAGACCGACATTGTGATTAGTGTAATTTTTTGGGGCGTGGCGGTTTAAAGATTAAATACCGAGATAGACATATATATATTTATAAACATTTTACAGACAACCATTAAGTTAGCAAATTAGCTATTTTAAAAAATTCCATACGATTTTTGCGTCACGTTGACCTTGAACATACGTTGAACTGCCGTAGAGCAGGTCGAAATCGCGATTTCATAGTCCATCAAAACTCGATCTCGCATGTCGCAGCTGTAAATTTTAAAAGTAGAATTCGGCCGGCAGTAGCACAGAAACTTGTGCCTTAGCACATGTATGCAGGCCCATTTGCCCGAAACGCGAGGTTATTGGTTTCAAGCTCCTCCGATGCGTCTATTCGTTCTCTCTCTCTCTCTCTCTCTCTCTCTCTCTCGCTCTCTCATTTTTATCCCTTGCCTACCTTTTTTTCTTTTACCTATATTCCACCCGTCGTTCTTCCTTCCCTTCGTCTCTTCATCTGCGCGCTGTTCGCCACGATGGCGTCCATTTTTGTTACCTCATTTTTATCGTCGAATCTTTCGCAGCCAGTTCGTCGGGCGTCAAATTCACCCCCGTCGCCGTTTCGCGGAAGGAAGCTCAGCCGCGCTCTGAAAACAACGTCGAAAAACGATTATAGCGAGATTAACAATAACGATATAACGGCGCGCCCACCCCAGCCCTCTTCCCCCTTCCCCCTCCCCCCCCGCGATCGATACGCGCGGAAATGGTTTTCATCGGCTGACCTGGATTCTCTCGGTGTGTGATGCTTGATGTCCGCATCGAAACTTACGCGATGATAAATAATGCCCTTCCCTCCGTTTCAAAGGCAACCAACCTGCAATCTCACTCCTATTCGACTGCGTCTTGCTTGCGATTGAAATTGCACCATTTGTGATAACATGTTAATAATTAAATTTATAGACATTTACTATTTAATTGAACAGTTAACTCACATATTTTATCATAATTATCGCTAATGTTATCGTCGATAGAAGAAAAATTTTGTTAATGTCGAATAACGATATTTGATTAAAATACTTGTATTTTTTTATGAGAAGATTGTACTTTTATGAGAAAATCTGCACCCTTAGCAATTTATTTCTCTCATACAGACAAGTATTGCTTGGTAGCACATTTTATTTATTTTAAATTAAATGTCATTTTATTTATTTTAATTTATTTTAATTTATTCTAAATTGAAAAATAATTATAGCTATACTATTTCATTCTCTCCCTTATCGCCTAAAGAAATCTTCTGTCCAAAGATATACATAATTCCTTTTAAGCCTCAAATCACGAAAATTGACTACTTAATTTCTTAAGAACGTATTAATTCTTTTAATAAATTGTAGAAATTATCGAGTTTCAAGACGCGGAGAAATTAAGATGAAGAAACGTGACATACACGAGACGTAATTGCAATTTCGCCTTTAAAATTAACATGTTCATAAAATTACAATACATGTAAATTAACGTATCCATCCATCCGTTCAATAATAAACGAATCGGTACTTTTACCGAGCGACATAAGCGGATCAGAGAGGAGAGCCGCCGGCTTTCCGTAAGCGTCGTCTTGTTCTCTCCTCCCCTTCTCCGCCCCCCCCTCCCCCGTCGCTCTTCGTTGTCTCCTAAATCCTTAAAGGTGCTCTCAAATCGTTCCGTAAGATCGATCGCGCGCGGCGCGGCGCGGCGCGGCCGGGCGCGAGGATTCATTTCGTGGCCAGGCGGAAATGCAACACCCCTTTTCGTATTCCCACGGAAGGAGCCGTTGGCCGTTCGTTCAGCCGTAAATCGTTTCCCGCGCGACCTCGATTCCCCCCGTAATTACTGGTTCCTCAAGACTCCATTATATTAAGCCCCGGCGTGTCACGGTGTGTCGAGCACCGTCGAGATTCCCGGTTAGTGCTCAGTACGTCGCCGGGGCCGAATCCCGAATGTAAATTGTATTACCCGGCCTGCCCGCGCAAACGCGATACTAATGACCTCGGTGCAGATAATTAGCCAGAAGAGCGTAATTTCGAACGGCGGACGGGAGCCTCGCCTTAAACCCACCGCCTTCGTGAACTTCGTTCCCTTGTACTCCGATCGTCCGCTCCTGCAGCAGCTCCGTTTCGCGCGCGCCGCTTCCCTACTGATGGCCGGTGCCCGCAATGAGCGCTTACGCGAATATAATCTCGCGATCTCTCCCTCCGTCGCTCCAGAAATGATGTTCTTTTATTTGCGCAAAGTAATTTTTCTCGAACGCGTAATTTCTCGCGCCCGCCATATATGCAGTCTTCATGCAAATTCAACGGTAACGGTATATACACTGAGGAAAAAAATTACTTAAAACAAATAAATATATGTTTTAGGTACCCCTCAAAGAAATAATTTTCTTGAAGCAAGTAAAATTTTTTTATTTTAAGTAAAAGTATTTGCACTGAGAA
>NW_012027442.1:75471-88545 GCF_000956235.1 Wasmannia auropunctata
TTAAAACAAAAAAATTTTACTTGCTTCAAAAAATTATTTTTTTGAGGGGTACCTGAAACATATTTATTTGTTTTAAGTAATTTTTTTTCTTAGTGTATACATGTCGCACGTGCGGAGCGAGAGAGGGAACGCAGCCAATCGGCGACCATTCTTTATTTTCTATTGCTTACGGAGGAGAAGCTCTATGGGAGAGCGAGTCCGACGATGTACGGAACCGATTCGAGTGTTCCTGATTTAATGCCGCCGGCTAATCCCAAATCGGCGACTCTCCAGCAGCTCTGAGATCTCACGCCAGACGACGATAAAGCAAGCTACTTAATCCGCCGAGGTACGCAAGATTTATGGTTCACGGATTGGTGAAATCAGCCGGGTACACCGAGAGTATCCTTAAGCTTAATCGGCGGGGAGAGGGGGGGGGGAGAGTCCGCGTAGTACGAGAGCATAAGATTCGAAATACGTTTGCTTTCGCCGAGGAAAATAGATTGGTTGTCCAATCGATTGCAATTCGACATCGATATCGTACTCAGTGTATACCTATATATAGTTATGTATACCAACGCCCGTACATGCATCGTGTATCGCTAAGTAAATAATTACACGGTTTCTCTTGCAGGCACTCTTACTATATACAATATCATGAGTAATACGTAATCGAATTTTACACTTTATTGACCTCATTGCCTATACTATATATTATCGGTGATTTCTGATTTCTTGAAAGATATTCTGTCGATTTATTTTGATCTCGAAAGAGCGAGATAAAATGCAGAGTAAGATGAATAGTTTTTATTTTTTGTGAGATTGTGATTTTTCTTTATTTCTCTTCTTCCACAATAAAAATGTAAACAGTAAGAATTAAGTAATAAACATATGGATCAATCATTGTGAGATTGTGATTTTTCTTTATTTCTCTTCTTCCACAATAAAAATGTAAACAGTAAGAATTAAGTAATAAGCATATGGATCAATCACAATCCAGATAACACAAAGTCTAAAATCGACACTTAGACGTCTTTAAGGCGTCTTTTAAACGGCATCTACAATAATGAGACTTAAGACTTAAGATTTAAGAAAATTGATCAATTACAATCGATTATTCTTCTCACGTGAATAATTGATTATATGATTAGTCAATTTACTTAAATCTTGATAACTGTCGCAGAACTGTCTATAAAAAGACATCTTACACGGAAAGAACGATTTTGTTAAAAGATCTAAAAATTTTGCTAAAAAAGAACAGATCTGAAAATAATTTTTTGTTGAATCATCAAAATAATTTGTTGGAATGTTAAAACTGATAAACATTGCTATATAACATTTTGATATTCTAGCAATCACTTTAACTTTTACACAAAATTATATTGATTTTATTAAACAAAAATTATTTTCAGATCTGGATTCAGCAAAATTGTTCATTCCATGTATGCATCAATTTTAAAATTTGTGTCTAAAAGCGACAATTAAAAGCGAAAACGTAAAACGTTACTATTTTGAAATTTTCGTTTATAATTATCAATCAGCTAAATGTTTAAATCTTCTTGCTTCCGGCGTTTTTCTGTACGCTCTGAAATTTTATTTCATGCGATTAAATCGTAACACGACCCGTGTTCGAATAATATACGAAAGAGAAAAATGCACTTTTGATAAATTCGAGAATAAACGAGATTGCGTCGAAAATAAACGTATTTTTTTGGGAAAAAACGCACAATCACATAAATCCAAGAATATATTTGACATCAGACACGATATAGCCGTGATAGCTGTAACCGGGACAAACGATATTACTTAACACCTTAGCGCACGAGCAATTTCTTCGATCGATAACAACGTCGAACGTGGGACGTCCGTCCTCGCCCGAAGGAAATCCCGGAGGCGACACACGTCGAGGCAGACGCCACGCCGCGCCGCGCCGAGGTGGTCCAGCCGCGCGTCCACTTTTCTTCTGCATTTTCGCCAGCTGACGGTCGTTTCTCGGCCGTATACGTCCCCCGGGAGACACACACGCGGCAGAGCTTCGGCTCCCGTTAAACGTGTAACCCGCATTTCAGGGGGATACCCTTGTAGGACAGAGCGGGATGATAAATGATGCGAGAAACGGAAGGGAGGGTATTTAGAATGAAGAGGAGAAGGTAGAAATGGAAAAAAAAAAGGGAAGTCGGAGGCGGATAGATCATGGGTGAACGAGAAGAAGCGTCGACGACGTGCGCGTTCGCGCCTGATCGCGCGCACCTCCGGAGGCCTATCGTTCATTATTATTTACGGCGACGTGTCACGCGAATGCTCGGCCGGAGTCAAAGACTCGCCGTTGTCTAGAGAGAGGCGCGCCTCTGTGAGATACGGCCGAGATTCGGAAAAGCGGCAGGCGGCTTCATTTTTCTGCCGTTTGTTCTCGTTGTGTGTATATGTGAACGTGTGTATGCGTGTGTATAAGTATGTGTACGCGTGCATGTGTGTGCTCCGCTTCTCCACTTTCCCCGAATAAAAGAGAAAAGAGGTGGGTAGCGGTGGGCTCCTCTCCGCCCTTTGTTCGACTAGATTTTTACTGGAAAGGAGGAAAGGGGGAGGGGGAGAGGAGAGAAAGACGCCTCGTGCTCGAAGCCCGGTACTCTGTTCGAACATGTACTATCATCCCCGAGTATCTCCCTGTTGCGACGAGGAACCAGCAACGACACACTCAAATAACGATTTCCGAAGAGGATGTATTTCCACCTGAAGTGCTCGGCCGACGATTATTCGACTATTCGATATCGACAGCAAAGATTTATGTAGCTCTATTTTTTTTTTTTTTACATGTCCGCGTGGCCTAACGCATTTCCCATTTCCAGTTTAAATCATCGTGCTTTGGTTGACTGTACATAATCCGAGAGTGATTTTGATTCATACTTTATTTTACTGAAATTAACAAATAATTTCAAAGAAATCTCGTGTTTAATGGCAATGCAAAGTGTGCATAGGAAATATTAAAAGCATCGATTGTATCTTAATTGTTGTGTTATCAAAACTTCAGACATCCTTGACACGAGAAAAAATCACAATTATTTTAGCTCGTTCCGTGCCGCGTGGACCACCGGTTATACTTTCAAATCATTTCTATAAAAGTTCTATAAAAAGAAACATACTCATAAAACATACAAAAATAAGTTGAACTAGACCACATATAGGTAAATATCACAAAAAAATTTGAGAGCGCGTCTTCTACAAGATAAAAACGCCCAGGAAAGTCGAAAGGATCCAGGTTCAGAACCTGGCTGAGGTAATATTTTTCTCAATAGTTTTGTCGCAATGTTTCAAGATTTATATCGTATTATTAAAAATTGAAGATTAATCTAATTCTGCTCTCGCTATTCCAGCTTCAGCCTGTGATTGCGTTGCAACTCCGATTTTAATTCGGCAGTTTAAATGGCTGAATAATTGGATTTAGAATTCGTATAGAAATATTATTAGGCATCAAATGATTCACCCTCGACAGAAGGAAACATTCTCAAATTTATTTGTGATAATCATAAAATACTTTCTGATATCATACCTGAATATATATAATTATGTACGGTGCTGCAATAATGTATTGGTACCGTACGTGGTACCTATGATTCCTTTTTCAATTTGAAATATCAAATATTATCTATAATCTTTAATTTCTTGCTTCATAGAAAAGTTATTTTAATATAAAAAATATTAACAAGCTAGTCGCAATAGTTACAAAAAATTTGGCTGTAAAAATCGAATTCCAACATTATGTAAAAATGTATTGCAACAAATCTTATGTATATGTTTATCCTGCTTTAATACAAAACATCGTTGCCGTAAATTACCTTTAACACTACTTACATACTTCAATAATATTATAAAATTAAACAAGACAATTTTTATGGAAAAGATGTTACAAATGAGTAAATTTAGAAATAATAAAATATATCCGCCTTTAAAACATGTATTTCACTAATTATGGATTAAATGAATATAAAACATAATGCTTTTTACAAATATCATCTTCTTTAATAAAATGCGTCTGATTTACGTTAATTAAATTATATATGATTTTTGCTTAAATACACACTAACTTTCGACAAATACAAATTCAAAATCTAAAGTATGTTATTTTTAATTATAATTTTTTAATAATTATATTATAATTTAGGAACATATTTTGATTATGCCACTAAATTATGTCAATAAAAAATTATAATGTAATTATAATTAAACTACACTCTATATAATTTCTCTACAGTTTAAAGATTATTTCCAAAAATTCTGTAATAATTCATTTCTCATAAGATAAATGTTACGTATATATTCAAATACAATTTGGATTTTAACATTAGAATATTAATACTTAAATTACTCAAATAATTTGAATGTCTGAGTAAGCGAGCAATAATTATTTCGAATAATTTCTATGTGATATTGTATCCGGATAAATTTTCCAATTCTAATATATATGTACATTTAGATTTTAAATGTAATACATTTGTATAAATTATAGAAAGCATTATTTAAAATTCGTAATATTGTGAACAAGATACATCGCTATAAAGAAAATTCAAATACATGGCGATATTAATTAGATTATAGTAATTAATAATTTCATTACTAAATTATATATTTGAAAGAAAGTTGATTCTTTAGTTGTAAAATTGCCTTACACGTAACAACTCAAAGCGAATAATTACTCATCAAGTGCCATATTTTGTTGTATTTGTTATATATGTGATGACAGCCAGGTGCTTGTAATTTCTTTTTGTTTTGCAACTAATAGATGTGAACGACATGTTTGCAGATGTCTTCCTAAATTCGATTTGTCATCTGCATAATATAATGTGCCACAAGTTTTGCATTTTGCAACATACAAGTTTACTTTCAAAAAATATTGCCATAATGTATCGTTGTCGTTATTCCACTTTAAGAAGACATCTTCATTAAATATTTCATGACGATGATATAAATGTACTTTCAAGCGTGAAATTTTGCAGCTAACGCTATAAGCAGTACCACAAAGGTCGTTTTCCAAGTTAGAATTGTTTAATTTAAAATATTTCCAGAAGCAAGATTGTTGGTTAACTGTTTGCGCTGCCATATTCGCACAGATAAGTAACGCACTTTCCGTGATACTATTATATATGTGTCATGTTTGACGTATTGACTATGCCAAGGAAAGTATATATAGAGAAACTGTTTGGGGAATTCGAAGAGAAGCATGAGATATCTGTATTAAAATGTAAATAATAATATATTGTTTGAATTTTGCTAACTGTTAAGTCATATAGCTCTGTTTCTAACCCGTGGTCAAACTTTTAAATACGTAACATAATTTATCAGAGTTCCCCGAGGGAATATAATTTATAATTTAATGCTATTAGTATCAAATATTAAATATACGTATATCAAACATGGCAAAAAGTATAATGTTTATCCATGTTTTAATTCAAAACATCGTTGCCGTAAATTATCTTTAACACAAGATAATCTTAAGAAAGAGCTATTGATTAAATAATTATCTATAAATGTTTAATATAAAATGTCAATTTTATCCAATAATTTTATTAAATGTTAGATTTATTAAATAAATATTTAAAGTACTTCCGCATTTTGTACATTAAACCTTCTTTTTTCTAACAATTTTTGTAATTTTTTAATTATCATGAAATATTTTATTGTACAAACGTATTAATTATGCCGCGGTGGTCATCGGTGATACACACGGACGATAAATCACGTATAAAATTGATTCGACATGGAACGTGTTAATAAAAAAATTATACTATCTATTCTAATGTTAAGATTGACAACCTACAATACGCCTGTCAAGATCACCAAAATCTTTCAGGAGACGTAAATACAAAGCATGCAATTGTATTCCACTGAGCTATCGTTTTTTTTTCGATGGAGATGTCAGAATCATAACGAGCAATTCGCGAGCTCCCCCGTTAATTCTATCCCCAGTTGCCAATCTATCAAGTAGACGGCCTCTTCTTCCTGTCATCGCGATTTCACGTGGCGATTGTCGTGGGCTCGACAAGTTATCCAGCTGTATTCCCTGAGACCAGCGCGAGTACAATCTCATCTCTCTTGTCAGTCCAATCTCATTCCGCTGGAAAGATCCGTTCTCATACTCTCTGCCTCTCTAAGTCCGGCGCGTTACATAACATACGACGAGACCGGGTTCTGCAATTAATCCACCGCTTGTCCGAATCTCGTTGCCGGCGGTCTCGCAAATACACAGGGCGGTGGTGCGGCTTCGCGCCCACACGGCGGCGGCTCCTCGTCTCCTCGGGAATATATCTTTTACGTTGAGCGGCAAAAGAGTCCCGGGGTAATCCCGGATGGAGCGTTAGCAGCGGAGGATGAGTCGTCCCGTGTTACAGTCTCTCTTTGCCTCCCCCGTCGGTAGCACGGGGCAGGGGGGGAGGAGCTACAGCAGGCAGGGAGAGAATCGTGCGGCGGACGAGCGAGTGTCGCGGGGGAAAAGCGGCGAGGAATTCTGTCGGGCGCGAGAAAGGAATTCTCATGTGGCTTGTAGGTCGCGACGCCGGCTCCTTACGGGGCCATAAGGTGCGCCATGTACGCGCCGCCGGTCTCCTTAGAGATTTTTACACGCTCCTCGAAACAATCCGCACGCGGACAGACGCGCGCGCGAGCCATTTATATCCGTCCAGTAAGCAAAAAACATTAAAATAATATTTAGAAACGTTAATTTCGCATGTGCATTTTTCAAACATTTTTAAATAATATTGTATAAATGTAATATAATATTAAATAAATGATATTGTATAAATGTTTTGAAAATGTTATATAACATAGAATTTATCGAACATTGTCAAAATGTTTTAGAAACATTACTGCAAACATTTTTTTGGGGATTATTTTAACATTTATTTCAGTTATTAATATAATGTATCTACAATGTGTGAAAATTTTATATAATTGTTACCTTAAAATAATGTTAGAATTATATAAAGTTTCTGTTATTATAATGTTTTTAATAAAATGTATATACAATAGTTAAAAATTAATGTTTGTAATTTTTATTTTAAAATAATGTTGCGGGTAAAGAATTTTCGCTCATTCTCAACTTTTATAGTCTAAATTCGTAGATGCTTACTGAAAAAATAGTAACGTTTGCTGAAAAATACAATAATATTTAAAAACTAAGACTGTAAGCGATACTTTCTGAAAAAAACATGATTATTGAGAAGTTTCATTATTCAATCATGCGATTCTGTAACTATTACTGTTGGCCTTTAGTATTTGTTTAGGCGCGAGAACTCATGCAGAAGCACGAAATTAAGAATGGTCACTGTAGAAGGCAGTATTGGCAATTAACAGTTTATTACATTATCCTAGAATATATAACGGAAAGGATAAATCCTTTGTACAAACTAATCATTAGCTCAGCGTTAGCGTACGAGTATGCGACTCTACGCAGAAAGAACGATTTTGTTGAAAGATCTAAAAATTTTGCTAAAAACATATCTGAAAATAATTTTTTATTGAATCATCAAAATAATTTGTTGGAATGTTAAAACTGATTAGTATTGCTATAAAACGTTTTGATATTCCAGCAATCATTTTGACTTTCGCACAAAATAATTTTGATTATTGGACAAAAATTATTTTCAGATCTGGATTCAGCAAAATTTTTCTTTCCGTGTAGGGATCTCAGGTTCGAATCTCATCGATGCGTTTTCAAAACTTATATACCTGCGTAATTGTAATTAATAAAATAGAAAATATGCGAAATAGTAATCACAAATTAAACTCTAATAAGTTTTTTTTAATAATATGTAATTATAAAATAAAATAAAAAAAGAAATTTCTTTTTTTACATATTAAAAATATTTTATTAATATTATTTGAGAAACATTATAGCAACGTCAGAAAAGCTTTAACGCAACATTATTTGCTATGTTATGGCACTCCCATTTCAACATTACCGATATCTCCAAATTGCGATCAAAGGTCGTCCATAATAATGTTGTATACAATGTTAAATACAACATATTAGAAATGTTACAATGTTATATTGAATATCGTTGTAATAATATTATAATGATTTTTTGCTTACTGGCGCGCTCTCTTCGTCGCCGCTTTCACGAGCCTCGGAGAAAATCCGTTAAATTGTCTCGTTTCCTTTCAGACGCTTAAAACCAGGGGATACGTAGCTACGAGCGCTGGAAAAACTGGCAGCATCAAATTGGAATCTTTTTAGAAAGTTATACGTTTTTTCGGAATTCCATGAAGCCGCATAGATCGGAATAATGAAGCTAATCGGGGTAACAATAATGAGTTACGGGCCATTATACATTTTGCAAAGTTAAGCAAAGTTTCAGATCTTTTCTTATATAACTTTTCTAACAAATGTAAGAAACTTATTATATTACATTTAAATTAATATAAGCCGCATGAACGCACGATGATAAAACAGCGTGCTCAAAAGAAATCTTTTCGGCGTAAAATCCTTCGACATTCAATATGCCGCCACCTAGCGCCGTATCGGTTTTAATCTTTTCAACTGAGAGTTTTCAAGCGAGAACGTCTCGTACCTATCCAGCACAAAGGCAACCAATTATGTCCGGAACATCTTCTCGAAGAAGATTCGCCGGGCAGGCAATTATTGGTGTGTCTATCGAAAGAACAGCTCTCCTTCTCCTGCCAGGTACTTTCGTGCACTTCATTGGCCAATGCTCGCTCCGATTCGCAAGACAATAAGTTATGTCTCTCAAGGGAGTGCATGCAGATAAAAATATCACTGTGATGGTATACACGAATTTGTAATCGATTCGATAATAGGAGATAACGTCCTTTGAAATATCTCTTTTTCCACGGAGTGTATTTACACGCGAAGAGATGTAAAATTTTTTTTTTTTTTTTAGGTAAAAGACGAAAATGATAATTGGAAGCTGCGGATATAACGTTAATATAAATACATATTATAAATATACGTGCTTCACGCTCGCAAATGCCGTAATAATTTG
Organism: Wasmannia auropunctata; assembly: GCF_000956235.1. NCBI lineage: Eukaryota > Metazoa > Arthropoda > Insecta > Hymenoptera > Formicidae > Wasmannia > Wasmannia auropunctata. The sequence continues at coordinate 84,444 of NW_012027442.1, forward strand.
TAAATAGCGTTCCAATTAATACGTAATTAACTAACTGTAAATACAATAATTTCTGAATAATTGAGGAGAATTAATATAAAACGGCATACGTGATGGCCCTGTCCGAGCGTCATCGAGTGCCCCGCTAGTCGAACCCCGTCACGCTAATCCGTACGATCTGCGGGTTAATCTCGTTTAGAAACTCACCTCGACATTTTATACGATCCTTCCAGCTAGCGAAGTATAACGAGATTACGATATCCAATTACTTCAGCAGCAGCAGCGGCGGCGGCGGCGGCGGCGGCAGGAGCTACAAAATTTCACGTCGTTCATCGCGGGCGTAAAAGGGGTGGACGGTAGTATCCGTGAAATTGAAAAATTGCAAAGGCAACAATACGCTCCGTGCGAACAATGCGGAGCAAAAAAGTTATTCGACAGAGCATGACACGGAGAGGGGGGAGGGGGGAGGTATCGAGCGCGTTAAAATTATTTAAATATAACTTCGTATCGCGCTGTAGGGGAAAAAATTGTTACGGTTTACACCGGGCCGGACGCCGCGTGTGTACAATGAGGATTTGATGGTTATAAAATTTTATTAAAATAAAAATACGATGCTGTATGATATCTTTATTTATTCGGGCAAATAAATGGAATCTCTCTGTTTAGAAATCACGCGCGCTCTCATAACGCGTTTTGCAGCGGAATTTCTGTATTATTAGTATATCAAATTTGACGTTTGATAGAGAGAGGAACGTGTATTATCTCTATTAAATTTGATTTGTTAATATTTGTTATAGAAAGGGGAATATAAATCTCTGCGATATAAATTTTGCATAAGTTATCGAGTTATTCGGCAATATTTATCGAATTACGTGCTCCATTTAAATATCAATCATCTCCTGCATGCACTATAAATAATATCTTGTAGTATTTGCTATATATTTTAATAAATTTAATATTTGTCTTTATATTTCTATATTTAATATAGATATTTGCACAAAATCAAATAATGTTTCGGGATTTCTAATAATTATTTTTACTTTTTCAAATCTGCACCTCTTTGAAAATATAATTTTTTATTTTCTCTCATTCCTTGATGTCTTTTACGTGACATAAGTAACGTACTATATACGCTTTAATACTCATACGTGTGTCGTGAAATCTTGCCCTTTTGGCGTCCGTTCTAACTGTGCATTATTTTGTGCCAGCTATTAATCGGCTGGTGACACCGTAATAAGCGCGGCAACATCGTCGAGCGTGTTTGCAGGCCTCGCCCATTATGGAAACCTGCATTTATGTCAGCGAGTTATCTCGAAGCAAGAAACGCTGCACTTATATCGCGTCTCCTCGCGTATATTCTAGACGAGGCCGGGATTCTCCGAAGAAGGAGCTAACGGACGTGTTTTAGAAAGAGGACGACATGTTATCGAGCGTTATTTGTGCCAACGGCATTTTCCGGCTGTACACGGCCAATACACACACACACGTAAGACGACGTTGTCTTGCGAGCGTTCGCGCGATAAAACGCGGATAAAATGAGGACCGGCCGTGGCCGGTAATGCGCGCGAAGCCGGACTAAAATGGGAGCTTGATGAGAGAACTTCGCGTTAGAAGTCGCGAGTAGGGTCAACGAGGCGCCACGGGTCACCGCCGAAGTAGATTTAAGTTTAAAGCTGCGAAAGTTACGGCGCTTGATGAGGACATAAAGGTAAGGTGAGAGGTCGAAGGAGAAAGCGACGGAGGCGCCGGTTGAGGGGTTGGGGAGGGGAGGGAAGGGAAGGGAGCAAAAGGGGGAGGGAGGATGAGAGAGGTAAGGGTCAAGTTAGGCAGAAGTTAGGGGTGGATTTCATGCGAGTTCGACGACGGCGGACCACATTTTTCTTAAGTTAATTATCGGAACGAGGGCGACGGGAAGGGCCGAGGGAAGTTTGCCCCATCAACCGGCGCACTCCCGAAACTTTCGAATCAGTCCCACCTAGCTGGAGGTTTGTACGGTAGTCTCATCTTTGCGGAACCATCTCGAGCATTTCCCATCGCTTCTCCTCTCCATTAGACGCTCCCTCCTTTGAAACGGAGAAACGAGGTAAGTTTTCTCTTTGTCGAATTATACGAAGAACAACTCTTGCCTTAACACGACTGCGGGGGGACTTCAGTTTTTTATCTCTCTCTCTCTCTCTCTCTCTCTCTCTCTCTCTCTCTCTCTCTCTCTCTCTCTCGAGCGCTTAAGGGGAGCCAATCCCGGAGCGCCAAATAAATGACGATTCATCATCATCATCATCATCATCATCATTATCTCCCTCCCCTTTCTTTTAGCGTCAAATACCTCGTATGCGAACGCGATATATAGTAACAAGAGGAAGAGTTTTATCTATTGTGTTAATCGCATTTATCGTATCAATTTTATCGTAAAACTTGATTACAAAAATCCGAAGAAAGTCGCGCATGGAGCGTGAGTGGATGCGTAGAACACAATATATTTATACGTATATGTATTAGAAACGAATTTTAAACGCTATTTGTTTTACTTATAGTAATAATACATTGTACTTTGTACATAAAGTTTAGAATTAATAGAGCAGTATGTATCTATCCATTATACGAAAGAACGATATAAACAACAGTGTGACATTTAATAGTAGAGCGATAAAATAAATGTTCTGCATCGGAAATCACATTTTCATACGAGAAATCTGGTCCCATTTTCTTTTCAATTCAAGCGCACCTGTTATAATACTTACAATAATAATAGTAATAATTTTTTATTGTCCCTCCTCCACGTCCTCTACCTCGTCCGCGGCTACCACCGCGTCCTCGACCATGTCCTCGGCTTTTGCGGCTCTTTTGCCACCTTCGTGCTGAAAAATAAAAAAATATAGTATTAATTTATTAAATTTTAAAACATGCTATATATACAAAAATAATAACGTGTATCGTTATGAAAAATATTCTTACTTACGTCTTCCTTGTTGTAACGCTGACGATCCTGGGTCCGGATGTGACGCTGTTGGCGCCGGCCCCGGTGGCAGACGACCCCGGCATTGACAGCGACGGCGGCAGCGTCGGCGGCAATTGTGACGTTGACAGTCCCAGCATTGACAGTGGCGGCGTCGGCGGCAACAGCGGCAATTGTGACGTTGACGGCCCCGGCATTGACAGCGACGGCAGCAGCGTCGGCGACAATTGTGATGTTGACAGCCCCAGCATTGACAGCGGCGGCGTCGGCGGCGACAGCGGCAATTGTGACGTTGACGGCCCCGGCATTGACATTGCGGCGTCGACGGCATCAACGGCGTCGGTGGCGCAGATGGGCCCGCCTGGCCCTGATGGCGGTTGCAGTAGTTCTAAGTTCGAGTTATGTCTGCAGCAGCTAATTGCTGCAAATTTTGCACTTTGATTCTCAGGACGGTATTATTGTTGTTTATGGATCTGACCACAATATTTATATTATAATATTAATTTTTTACATAATATATTAGTCTACTTACGTGTTCTACTTCACGTATAACTTACGGTTGTTGGCCCTTTGATCGGCTGGTCCCCGCATATGCGGCACGGTTATGGCACCTACCCTCAATTCGGCCTATGCGTCAAGCGAGATTGTTGCGATGCCCTCGCGGATGGATACACGCGGAAAAAAGCCTGCGATAAGCTTTCAAAGTCAGCTAAGTCAGCTTCTCGCTGTCTGTACTCTGTAGTTCATGCAAGATGAGAACCGGAGAACGTCGTGTAACACTCTTTTGCGTCGCACTCACCTAGGCTGCGTTCCTCTTGGCGCTTACAGCGCTTATAAGCATCATTTGTCTTTGTTTAATATTTGATAAACAACAAGGATGAAATGATTTTGTGAGCGCTGTAACCAGCTGTAAGCGCCAAACGGAACGCAGCCCTAGTCACACCTCACACCGTGATTCACACATACATACGTCTCACACTCCGGCCAATGGCATCTTCTTCTTTTTCTAATTAAGCGTTAGCTCTCTTGGAGAATTATACAGAGTCTGTGTCCACACACTCGGAACTTAAGAGGATCCTAAATCCTAGATCAAACTCCAAAAATCCGCTGTTTTACCGACAATTTGTGAGTATGTATGCGTGCGATATTGATGTAGTAGTGTGTAGTGAA
>NW_012027443.1:0-1961 GCF_000956235.1 Wasmannia auropunctata
AATGTATGTGAGATAAAAATAGCGAGTTTTCAAAAGTAAGTGCAATTGACTGATTAGTTATAACAATAATAGTAGCTATTATAGGCGGGTTCTAACTAGGGAGCTCCGAGGGGGGGTGAGAGGTAGGGGGGCCGCGGGGAGGGGGGTTCGCGGGGAAGCCGCGGGGAGGGGGAAGCCGCGGGGAGGGGAAACCGCTCAGAACGTTCACGGTCTGATGCGGGGTCCGCGGGGAGAGGGAAGCCGCGGAAAGCCGCTCGCTCAGCTGGCCTAACCGCGAGGTCGTGGGTACGGGATACGCGGGGAAGAGGGAACCGCGTCGTCGGTGCGGGGTCCGCAGGGGCGGGGGAACCGCGTCGTAGATGCGGGATGCGCGGGGAAGAGGGAACCGCGTCGTTGGTCCGCGGGGAAGAGGGATACCGCGTCGGCGATGCGGGTATCGCGGGGAAAGGGGAACCGCGCTCGCGCTCGCCGCGTTCGCCGCCGCCGCCGCCGCCGCTGCCGCCGTTGCGCACGGGCCCCACTCACCCGTTATCGCTCGCGTTCGCGAAGAGGAAGAAAAGGAGAAGAAAATAGAATATTTAAAATAAAAAATTATCTTTATTGAAAAAGTTATAATATAAGATATGATTTAAAAATATATTTCAAGACCGCCTGTCCGTTGCCATCTGCAACAGACAGAAAGGGAAGCAATTTATAAAAATTGTACAAAGAAGAAAGAAGGAAGATAGCTATTTAAAAAACTTACCCTAGTTGTAAAAGGCAACCGTTCTAGTCCCGGTTGCTACGTCCACAATCACGCGCAGAGGCATCTCCTCTCACAGGCTCCGCGGCACCTGCACTGCAGGTCCTGCAGGCTGTCCTCCTGCGAGCTCCAGGCTACCTCGCAGGTTCTCCCGCGGGCTCTCCCGCGGGCTCGCATCCTCCCGCGGACTTTGCGAAGACGTCCTCGCGTCGTTGTCTTCGTCTTCGTTATCACTATTTAGAAGATCATTCTGAAAGAAACAAAACATCGCTTTTATCCTAGATAAAAATCATCGCCTATATTCGAGAGTAATTACTTTTGTACTTACCAGCAATCTTCTACGCCTCGCGGCCTCATCCTTCCGGCGCATGCTTTCCACCCATGCGTCGTCCCTCTCATCATCGTCCAACATGATACACTCCGAAATTCTCGTGCAAAACAAACAATCCCATTTACTCGTAAAGTGTTTAACACATAATAAATCGTATCCAAATCTGTTGCGGTTGTAGTGTAAAAAAGCATCGTGTCCAATTTCGCGAGCTCTTATTAGTTTTGCCAGCGGCGGTACATACTCTTGATCCTCATACATGACGGACTGACACTAAAACTCAAAATGCAATCAGAGATGTTCGTACCCGAGTAAGATAAAAATCAAATGCGCTAGCATTCAAACACACGTTATAATTACTTCGACATCTCAATGTGCAAGCAGCTAGGTACATGTTATACCTACCACTACATCTTCACGTCGCGATAATTTTGTGAGGACAAAGCATCTAGATACTTACCACAACATATTAACGTTGATACATCTCCATACAACGGTAAATGATAACACATAGGTATAACTAGACGCGGTGTCGCGAAAGGGGTTCCAGCGCAGGCCCCGTTGCAATTTTCTTTCTCTCTCCCTCACGCGGTATCTCTGTCCCACCCATGATTCTCACGCGCGATGTAATTCGACGAAGAGATAAGGAATGAAAAAAATTTAACACATAATGTATATTTAATAGACAATGTATATATTTAGCACATGATTAATACATTTAACACATGATGTACGTAATTAATTATGGAACGCATCGTGCACAATATGATCTGACGCATAAGCTATGAGTTCACATTCAATAAGCGACATTTTATCATATACCTTACGCAAAATCTTTATCGCATCGTCTTTATTCATGATACAATTTGTGACGTAAATAATCGACAAAAA
>NW_012027443.1:5677-6272 GCF_000956235.1 Wasmannia auropunctata
GATGCTGAGGCGATGATCGCGAAATCGAATTTTCACAGTCGTAGCGTCTTTTCGAAGAATCTGGTCGCGGTAGAAATGCGCAAACTCGAGGTCAAGTTCAACAAACCAATCTACGTGGGTATGTGTATTCTCGACATATCCAAGACTTGTCTGTACGAATTTCATCACGACTACATGCTACCTTCTTTTCAAGAAAAATGTACAGTAATGTATACCGATACTGATAGTCTAATATACCACATCGAATGCGACGATGTTTATGAAATCATGAAACGCGACATTAGGAAATTTGATACGAGCGATTATGCGGTTGATAATGTGTACGGTATTCCACTCGCTAATAAAAAGGTTCCGGGCCTGATGAAAGACGAAAACAATGGCGCAATCATGACCGAATTTGTCAAGCTTAGAGCAAAAATGTATGCCTTGCGTGTTGATGGTAAAAAAGATACAAAAGAGGTAAAAGGTGTCAAGAGTAATGTCGTAGCAAAATCGATAACATTTAATGATTACGTGCGATGTCTGCTGGACGAAACTGAAATGACGCGACAGCAATCTTGCATAAGATCAAAGTTGCACGAAGTGTATACGATAT
>NW_012027443.1:8380-10203 GCF_000956235.1 Wasmannia auropunctata
CGGAGGGACGAAATCCGGAGGGCCGTCACCTTCCCTCCCGACATCCTACGCGATTTCACCTTCCTTTTTGTTTTGATCCGTGCTCGCGTGAGATACTTATCTCGCGGGAGCGCGTGACAGCATATAATAAAAAAAACAATTTGCGATATAAATTTATTTTACAACACGTTATCCTTGTGTATCCATGAATTATGTGAATCGTCCAATCCCAGCCATTTCACGTATATCTCATTCCCTCTTTTGCGCAAAACTTTTTCAACGAGGTACACGTCGGGATTAGCAACGCGATGCAGTTTGTATTCATAGAATCTTTCGGCTATGGGTTTTCCGCGAGAATCCTCCAAAAGATACTTTGCGAGATTAGTTTTCTGCATCTTGATGATTTTAAACACTTCCGTGGTCCAGTTTGGCGTATAACTCTTGTCAAAAATTGTATTGAATTTACTGACGCGTATCGAGTCACCCACTTTGAATCGCGCGGGTGCGGCGATCTTTAAGTGGTTATACACCATGGTTAGGAGCTTGTTGGCGATTGCGGGGGTGACGTCGATGAGTCGCATACCGATAGTTCGATGCTTTCGTGCGTTGTATTCAGACATGAGATACGGTAGCAAATCGATCCATCTATAGTTTCCATTGTATGTAAACTGTTTCCACATGCTGTTTTTCAACGTACGGTTGAACCGCTCGACGACTGATGCCTTCATTACTGAATATGTAGAATAATGATTGATGTTATGTTTCTTTAAGAGATTCTGCACGTTGGCGTTATAAAATTCCTTTCTCCTATCAGTTTGTAAATTATTCGGGCATTTTCCATCGTGTCGAATTATCTCTGCAATCGCTTTAGTCACATTACTTCCACTCTTGGCTTTGAGAGGTACGGCCCATGCATGCTTACTCAGCACATCGATAACGGTGAGAATGTAGTGGTAACCTCTGTTGAATCGCATATAAGGACGCATCTCGACCACATCCGCCTGCCACAGGTCATCGTATCCGCAAACTATGACGCGTCTTTGTGGAAAATTTCTTCTCGCGGGAGCGTGCAGTTTCTCGATCAGCTGCTGCTTTTTGAGACTTTTTTTTTTCGACATGTTCGAGTCTTTTCTATTCAGCGCGATGATGCGTTTTTTGAATCGACTTTCAAAGCTCGTTAATCAGCATTTGCATATTATTTTGAAGCGCGGTAATCTTTCTCTCGATTTCATTCTGTCGATCTTTCAAAACTTGTATCGTCTGTTACACGAAACGTTTGTTGGCGACATCGCTATCATCTACCAGCAGCGCTACACGTCAAATCTTGCGTGACTTTGCGTCAAAGTCGGATGCAGCTACGCAAAGAGCGTTATCGCGCACGTAATTTCTGAGTAGTCCACTCAACTGGTAGTAGGAACTTGTTTCGCCTATACCGAGCGACGTCCCAAACTTGTTGATCGGCATTTCGATGTTGACTAAATGATTCGTACTGTGTCGTCTAATTTATAATAATACCCGCTTCGCGAAGTTCCTCGATAATCGACAGCATCTCGTTGTCGTGCGCATTGTGACCAGCTTGGCGCGAGGCCTCGAGCAATCGGAGGCGATCTACAAGCTCGTTGGGATCGTCCCAATGAATGTACTCAATCTTGCTATCATTTACTGTCATGGTGCGCGGTATACCTTTTCCAATTTTTTTACCGCTTTTCACATCTTCTGGCAACAGGGGCGCGATTATATTCTTATACTTGTGACCCTTGTTACCCATTATCTGACCCTGCGCGCTGCGATCGCGTCTGTACGCGTTTGTAGCTAATAGAATACTCTGATATTTCTGTAAGTCA
>NW_012027444.1:0-942 GCF_000956235.1 Wasmannia auropunctata
ATGTATATATATATATATAAAAAAGGTTTTATCTGTTTTCGAAATTCTTCTATTAGAAATTTTCTTTTATTTGTTCTGATAACGTTATTTGAAATAAGTCTTCGTAAAATGTTTCTCGAAATAAATCTTCCCAAGGAAACAGACAACAGTCGATCTCGTTGAGTCGAAGTTTGTCCACCAATTGATGACCAATAAGCTTTATCTTATTCTAAGTCCTTTATCTAAGCGAACGTTCGCGAACAGAGAAATCGGGGTGATACCCGATTGACCACGTCCCGATTGACCACCAGCCACTCACAGCGCTTGAACAGTGGAAAATCTCTAGGCACCGGCCGCTGTGAGTGGCTGTGGTCAATCGGGACGTGGTCAAACGGGACGCTCCCGAGAAATCGTAGAGTCCACCGGACGTAACAACGAAAAAATTAAAATTAAAAATTAATTAATTTAACTTTAAAAGGTAATTTCAAAATTTTTATCGCGTTTTTCCATCCCAACTGATATTTTATAAATTTATCTGTTTACGTAACCTATGTGCACAAAATTTCATTAAAATCATAATTTGACATTTTTGTTATAAAACTATAGTTGTATATTCACACATATCGGTTGAAAAATGTTTTTTCATTCATGACAAAACATAATCATTTCCACACCACCTTGCAGTAGATAGCATTTTGTTTATAATGGTTTCTCCAATAGACCTAAATCCACTGTTATTTTTTAATACATAATTTATTTGAAATGCTGTCCTCTCTTTTGAATTGCTTTTATGATATTAATATTTAAAATAACTAAATATTTAAAATAAATAAAATAAAATATTTAAAATATTTAAACTATTTTTATCTTGAATAATTTTTGAGACATAATACTTAAAATATTTTTATTTTAAATATAGTTTTTATCTATATCATTAATTTCCTTATTACGATATCATTAATT
>NW_012027444.1:7431-10400 GCF_000956235.1 Wasmannia auropunctata
GTTGGATATTATATATATCCATACGGTTATTCGGATTTATTTGAATTGAGAACAATATGGATTAGAATATAATGATTAATTCAGAATGGAAATAATCCGCAAAAGTAATATTAAAATCAATTATAATTCGTTCGGAATTAAAACCGATTACTTTTTAATCCGGGCGCGGATTGAACCGATTAAAACCGATTAAAATCGATTAAAACGGATTACGTGTTAATCGGTTTTAATCGAACATTTTCAGCAGGGTTATTCAAGCAAGAAAACTCACGATTTGACAGCCGTTGAAAGGAACGAAAAAGATAATTTTACGTATAAAATTCGACAATAACTATAGGTTCCATCTATTTTTGCGACTTTGATAAATACGAGACAAGTCACATTTTCACAATTAAGCACATAATAACGAAATGGCACGCAACACAAAATTTGTTGTCAACACTTTTCACAGTAGGTCCGTTATTTTCTTCAATTGTCGAGTATTCTCTTCATATTCGACTGTGATTGATCAATTTTACACTGCTTACTTTTACAATATCGGCATACAATTATTCTGTAGAATTATCACGATTTATGACTTAAAACACCGATATATGACGTATTATAGGACGGGCCCAACATACGACAAGAAGCTTCTAATTTCTACCGCGATATAGCGTCGCCACTGTCAACGTGGAGTTCGTGACTGACTAGGAAAGGCTGACTAGGCCCTTAATCTTTTTGCAAGGATAGCGCTCCAATCAAAACATGCGATTCAAAACTGAGGTTACATCGGCTGGTTGTTAAAACACACTTTGCACTTTACTGATGCACTTTATTGACGTAGCTTAGTCATAAACGTAAAAATAACTAAGAACGAAACGTGGACCCTAAAATCGAACCCCAGGCATTAATGGCACGAACTGTACATATAAATTAAAAAGTTAGATTCTCTTACTTTTTATTCACATGTCAAACAGACTTTCTTCGAGTACAATATATATTTTACTATCATCGACTGCAAAAATATGTATCAGTAGAAACAAAAATCAATACATGTTTCTATATTCTAAATTGTTTTGCTTAAAAGCGCTTATTATCTTAAAATTCTTAAAAAATATCTTTAAAAAATTTGCTTATTATCTTAAAATTATCTAGATAACAACTTATAAATCCATCTTTTATTTGGAGAAGCCTCTTTATCTTAGTTAAAATATGTTTACATGTAATTTATTTTATCTTTATCTAAATAATTTTGAATTAATACGAAACACTGACAGTTATCGTTAATTCCCTTACAAGAGCCTGATTCAAGGTAGCTTTTAGCATATCATCATGACTGAACGCACAAAATGTGCCCTATAACTAGTAAACTTCCCAAAATCAGCCCTATAACTAGTAAACTTTAATTGCCAATAATTTAAAAACTTTTTATGGCCTTGACATTTTCATATTAAGATTTTCGTTTTAGAATATTCTAAAGATTTTATTCTTGAAAAAAAATACAAGGGTTTTAAATCAAAAACATCTGGATTATGTAATATACATTAATATTTTAAGTAATTGTATACATATAATATATACAGTTACTTAAAAAAAAATTGTAATCAAATTCAATGTTCAAAAAGTAAATATTGGAATTTTAAATTTAAATAAAAAGAATAAAATTCAAGTAAACAATTGATTTGATCAATTTGATTCTATTAAAACAAATTGGAAAAACAGTTAGAAAAAGAGAATTTAAGTAAAAATGATACTCATTTTTCAAATAAAGAATTATTTTAATTTGTCTAATTTTAAACTTAAAATCAGTAATAAGATAAACTTTCAGTAACTTTTTACTCTTTAGGCATAAATATAGTGTGAATAATTTAAGACTTGATTTTGCACTGTTTGAACAATTTAAAATGAGGAGGATCAGTAAGGCCACTTTTTGGTCCCATTCGAATTTAATTTATATTAGGCTAAAATGATCCTTCAGATGGACCTCACGTTTTCCTAAAATCATTTTGTGTAATAACACATTTTTAAAATTGATTTTTATGTTGTATTTTAAGACATAATCTAATTGTTAAATAAAATATACATTTCTTATATCTCATTTGTTATATCTCTGTTTTATCCAAGCACTTATTTATATATATTAAAATAAAACAAAGCACGCGCTTCGTGCGTATATATTTATAACACGCACATACACACATAATAGGCATTTAACAGTAATTATATTATATTATTTTTATAATATATAGAACATTCAAACATTTTAAGTTCAATAAATAACACGCTATATAATTAAACAATTAAAACAATTACGTATATACAGATATACAGAGTGTTTCAAAAATAGTTGGCCAAACTTTAAGAGCATATTCCACTCATTATAAGGATGAAAAAAAAGTCATATAACCATGGATTTGGAAATGCTTCCTTTTCTAGTTATAAACTTTCTTATTTACATTGTACGTATTTACGTTGGACGACATGCCTCGCTTCGACGTTTCATGAATTGTACTTCCATTCACCTTCTAAAGTAAACAAAAGGTTATTAAATACGTCTGTATGGATTTGGAATCAGTCTTTATTTAAGACTTTCTTTACTTAGCACGAGACAGATCGCATTAGAAATGCAAAACGTTTCATCCTCAACTGTGTGGAGGATATTAAATGAAGCTCTTTTGTATCCCTATCACATACAATGAGTACAAGCTCTCTTACCAGCGAATTATCCATCATGAGTAATTTTTACTCCGTGGTATTTGCAACAGTGTACTTTTCCAAATTTAAAAAATGTTTATAACTTGGAAAAGAAGCATTTCCGAACTCATATTTATATGACTTTTTTCATCCTTATAATAAGTGAAATATGCTCTTAAAGTTTGGCCAACTATTTCGGAAACATCTTGTATATACGTATATACATATATGTATATACAGGGTGTCTCGTATTCAATGGTACACTTGTGGGGAGATAGTGTGGACCAAACTGA